>NC_041002.1:32375509-32675509 GCF_004193775.1 Glycine soja | reverse complement strand
TGTAACCCTGACTAGTCTCCCTATGATTTTACCTAGTGAGAGTGACCTGACTTACTAGTACGTGATTTGTCTTGTCATGTACTCCTAGGCACTCGATGAGGTTTTTTACTGACATGGTACCACATTGCATATAGGATTGAGTCTCAGTGTACTTGTTGCATAACGCTTGTTTATTGATCGATATTGATTGATTTAGTGATATTGTGTTTCAATCCTTGAGTACATGAATGATGTGAAAATGAATGAGACGTGTTGTGTTGTGATGTGATGTTATGTGACAAAGTGGTGGAATGACGTGAGCTAGGTTGAAGTAAGTTGTATTTCATTTATATATATATATATATATATATATATATATATATATATATATATATATCTACATGTTGTCTTATTTCTCTCTATTAGTTAGAAATATGATAACTCAGTCCTTGTGTATTGTTTGTGTTTGGATCTTGTAATGATATCGAATTTTGTGTTCGTGAGAGCAAATGACTTGGTGAATTGCTTTAAGGAACCTTGAGCTGAAGAAAGTTGGGACACAATGCTCTGTTAGAATGTGACATTGGGGCATAGGTTTATATATTAATTGCATGAAGTGTTGAACGACCTTGTTTTGAGCTGAGATGATTTTATCATTTATTGGACAAGTTATATTGTGATGTTAGAAAAGTGAATGTGAGTCTTTTACCCTTTCGAAATGCTTTTATTTAAATGTGATTTAAATTTTTTTTATTAATTTCGATTTCTTATTCCTTTTATTATTAGTACATATATGTGTGGGGTAGAGGGTGTCACAAAAATGAGGCTTAAGAATCAAGGAAGTCATTCAGTCCATTATGTAAGCCACCAAGGGAATCAAGGAGCTGGAAAGAAATTTGTGAAGAATCATGATAAAGGAAAAGGGCCATTAAAGATCAACGATGACTCTGTGCAAATCCAGAAGAAGGCATCAAAGAGCAATAATTGTCATTTCTGTGGGAAATTTGGACACTTCTAGAAAAATTGCCCAAAGCGTAAGTCTTGGTTTGAAAAGAAAGGTGAACTTAATGCTCATGTATGTTTTGAATCAAATTTAGCTGAAGTTCCCCATAATACATGGTGGATTGATTCTAGATGTACAACTCGTGTTTCTAATACTATGCAAGAATTTCTTACAATCCAAACCATAAGCCCAAATGAGAAGTTTGTCTTCATGGGGAATAGAGTGAAAGCTCTAGTGGAAGCAATTGAGACATATTGTTTAAAACACGACACTAGATATCATTTAGATTTACTAGAAACTCTTTATGTATCTAATTTATCTAGGAATTTAGTTTCATTATCTAAACTTGATGTTATTGGATACTCTTTTAATTTTGGTAATGGATGTTTCAGTTTATTTAAGCTCAACCAGCAAAAAATGGCAGAAGGGGTGTATTTAGTAAACGGGGGTGTGCAAATAGCAAACAGGCCCACTTGGGCCTTCTAGGATGTTCCAATAGAAGGCGGTGCCTTCTGGTGGAAGCAACCCAGCTCACCTGGGCGGCAACCACCTCCCTCTTTCCCCCTATAAATAGGGGAAGGAGGGCAGAACAAATTTGTTCAACCCTCCTGGTATCTGAGATTCACTTAAAATTAGTGAGAAAAATTGTTTCCGTGACGAAAATCCAAGCCGAGACGCTTTCGTAACGCTTCTGAGACGTTTCCGTGGGCGATTTCGCAAAGGTTTTCCACCGTTCTTCATCGTTCTTTGTTCGTTCTTCGGTCTTCAACCGGTAAGTTCCCGAAATCGAACCTTTTAATTCATTCTATGTGCCCTTAGTGGTCCCCACTTGTCTCGCGGGCTTTTATTTTTATTTCATTTGCTTTCCGTACCCCCTTTTGACGTGCTTTAGTCATTTATTTAAGTCATTTTCTCGCCTAATCAAAAATAAAATAAATTTCCACCGATCATTTGAGTTGTAACATCTTTTAATTTCTGTTAGAATAAAATCCGACCGATCTGTCATGCTGTAACCATCTTTAAAACCAAAAAGAGGCAAAATAATAATATAATAATTAATAAATATCTTTAAATAAAATAATAAAAAAAATCAATCGGACGTTTTTCTTTGAGATTTTCTTTCTTAATCGAATTGACTAATAACCAAAGTGAAACTAAGGCTAAAATCAATTCATAAATCAAGCTTTTGTCATCACCTAAAAACCATTTTTAAGGTCCAACGCCTTGAAATGGTCCTTTGCGCTTTTATTGGTTAAATGTGGATTTTTAAAAGCCTAAAATCAACACATAGCTTTGTCACCTCTTTCAAAAAACCAAGAGATCATTAATGGTCCATTGCCTTAATGTTTTCTCTCCTTTCAAAAAAATCGAAAGATCGTTTAATTGTCCAACGCCTTAAATGACCTTTTATTCAATCAAAATATATCTTGCAAAAAGATAAAAACAATTTAACCAACGTTTAGTTCTCAAAGAACTACGTAGGTTTGATTTCCTTATCACAATTGAGGAATACGTAGGAGTAAGGGAAACACCCTTGTCGACCACAAAAAGATAAAAATATAAAAGGCATAAAAAGGCATAAAAAGCGTAAAAAAGGGAAGATAACACAAATTGAAGTCGTATTGGCACACTTGATTAAAGGTTGTCGTCCCTTGTGACGGACGCGTGGGGTGCTAATACCTTCTCTATGCGTAAATACAACTCCTGAACCTTTCACACTTAAAGTTCGTAGACCATGCCCCTTTTTCCAGTTTTTCCGACGTTTTCCTCGAATAAATGTTGGTGGCGACTCCGCGCATTTTCCTTTCTAGGAAGATGTACACCCGTGAGCCCTCGCGTCGCCCTCCCGCCAAAGGGTAGGTTGCGACAGTTTGTATGCTAAAACCTTTTTAACTCTGCATCATAATGTTGGCACTAAAAGCAATTTAGTGAATGAAGGATCTACTTTCTTGTAGCATAAAACGTTTAGGTCACATTTGTAACATCCCATTTTTTTCATAAATAAATTTAAAAAGTTTTTTAGTAAAAATAATAAAAATAAATAAATAGAGTAAATAATGGGTCGTAAATGCCCCTAGCTATAAATAGCAACATGCTAGGTTTTTCAGACTGACTCCTCAGCTTCCTCTGCCTCTCATTTTCGTTTTTCCCCTTCTCTCAAAACCCTTTCTTTTTCCCGCAGCTCACTAAACCTGTCTCAGAAAAACGACGATCTCGGACTGATTCACTGTTGGATCGTCGTGAAATTTAAACACCAGGTTCAAAACCCAATTCCGAGCATTCTTACCGTTGGGAGTTTTAAATTTATGTCTGAGCTTATAGGAAAACCCTTCGCATTGTAGCCTTTTAATTTCCCGCAGAAACCAAAAACTGTCTCGGTAAAACTATGATCTCGGTTTCGTTAACCGTTGGATTTTCATGAAATTTGGATATGTTTTTAGAAATTCAATTTCTCACACTTCCACTGTTGGGATTTGCGAGATAATATTCGTGGAGGGAGAAAAAGGAATCGCATGAAGACAATATAAGTGGAGGTTTCAATCTCTTCTCCGTCTCTCTGACGTTTGAGAATTCTATTGGAGCAGTCGGAGGAATAAGTAAAGGAATCTTAGGGAACTGCTAGAGATGCTGCTATCATTGGCTGAAGACACGTGAGTCCGCTCAGAGGTAAGGGATGAGTTATTCACAATTGGGGATTAGTGAGAACATGTGTAGGGATCCTTAGAGATATCAATTGGAATGAGTTTTGGGGTATTTTTTGCAATTTTCATTTTATCCTTATAATTATTACAGACAATTATATATGTTTGACAGACCAATTTTTGTGAAATTGATATGCTATTGTGTTGAGCGTGAACCCTATAAATCGAGTACTTTTTCTAATTAATATGAATTGATGAAATAAAGTAAGGAGAAATTTAGAGAGATATTGATTTTGTATTTTCTCTTTTTCTTGTTGTTTAGGTTTTTATATATAATTTTTAAAAAATTAATATCATAATTGAAACTGACCAAAGTGTTTATATAATTATTTAGAATTTGTGCATTGAAAGCTTACTTTGAAATTTGTGATTCAATATGATGTATGCTAGTTTATAGATATAGAGGTAGTTATTTATATTAATAATTTATGTAAATAATATTGTAGTGTTATAGTATGATTCCAAAAATTATTAAGTGTTGGAGTTTAAGAATATTATGGTTAAATTTCATGAACATGTGTATGTTGTACCTTATGAATATCATTGGGAATGTTATGAGATGGTGGATTGTGACATTATGAGATGTGAAATTGTGAATGAGTTTTGGTTGTAAATAAGTGTGTGATTAACTCTTGATGTGACATTATTTGTGTTGTAAGCTGTGAATTGTACAATAACCCGACCAGTGTTATCTTGAGAAAAGTGTAAATGCGCAGTGTTAAAGAGAAAGTGTAGGTTTCCTATTTAGGAACTAGTGTTAAAGTGAAAGTGTAGGTTTTCTATTTAGGAACCAGTGTTAAATTATAGCGCAATATGTTGTACATGTTTAACACACGAGTGTGAGGTCATGTGTATTGTATAATTCATGAGCAGTGTCTGTGTGCTAAAATGATTTTAGGGGTTGGACCTGAATCAGGAGGGAGAGACCCTGACAGACTCTTCGGAGTATAGGCCTTGGGGGTCACCGGGTTTGAGTGCTCCTTTAAGCTTATGTTGATCCCATATGGTTGGAGCATTCTCGCAAAACATCGTGACCCTGACTAGTCTCCCTATGATCTTACTTAGTGAGAGTGACCTGACAAACCCATTGTGTGATGTGTCTTGTTATGTACTCCTAAGCGCCCCAGGGTGGTTTTTTCACTGACATGGTACCACATTGCATATAGGTTTGAGTCTTAGCATAATTGTCTCATGCGCTTGCTAATTGTTTATTATGAAATTGATGTGTTATTATGTCTTGATCAAAGCGTGTAATTCTTGTGTAATATGATTGATGATTGAAAAGTGAACTTTGAATGACAAAGTGGTGGAATTACGTGAATTACGTGTAACTAAATTTTATTTGGTTTATATGATATGTATATCTAGTTGTCTTGTTTCTCTATTAGTTAGGAATGTGATAACTTACTCCCCATGTGTTGTTTGTGTTTGGATCCTGTGATGATCTTGAACTTTGTGTTCGGGGGAGCATATGACTAGGTGAATTGCTTTAAGGAACCATGTACTGAAGGACGTCGGGACACAACGCTCTGAAAGGATGTGGCATTGGGGTATAGGGTTTTATAGACGGCCTTGTTTAAGCCGAAGTGAATTTATTATTTATTTAGAAAAGCTTTATGATGATGTTTGAAAGGTGAATGTGAGCCTGCTACCCTCTTGAAAGGCTTGTATTTAAATATGTTTTAAAAACTTGAATTAAGTTTAATTTTTTTTAATTATTTCTTTTATTATTAGTACATATATGTGTGGGGTAGAGGGTGTCACAACATTTCTAGAGAAAGGATGGAGAGAAATATTAATAAAGAATGAAATTCTTCCTGATCTAGATTTGTGTGGATTGTATTAAGGGAAAACAAACAAAACATACAAAGAAAGGAGTTACAAGATGCACTCAATTTCTTGAAATTGTGCATACTAATATTTGTGGGTTTTTGATGTTAATTCTTTTGGAAAAGGAAGATACTTTATCACCTTTATTGATGACTATTCATGTTACGATTATGTCAACTTACTGCATGAGAAATCTCAGGCAGTGAATGCCTTAGAAATTTACTTGAATGAAGTAGAAAGACAATTAGACATAAATGTGAGAATTGTTAGGTCTAATAGAGGTGGTGAGTATTACAGAATATACGATGAAAGTGGACAACACCCAGGTTCATTTGCTAAACTCCTTCAGAAATGTGACATTTTTGCACAATAATAATGCCTAATACACCACAATAAAATGGTGTTTCAGAAAGACATAATATAACTTTAATGGATATGATTATGAGTATGTTAAGGAATTCAACTTTACCCGTATCTTTATGGATGTATGCCTTGAAAACTGCCATGTATTTGTTGAATAGGGTTCCTAGTAAGGCAATTCCAAAGAAACCTTTGTGGACAAATAGGACACCTAGTATAAGGCATCTGCATGTTTGGGGTTTCCAAGCAGAAATAAGGATTTATAATCCACAAGAAAGATAATTGGATGCAAGAATAATCGGTGGATATTTCATTGGTTATCCAAAAAAGTCAAAAGGGTATATGTTTTATTGTCCTAATCATAGTATGAGAATTGTTGAAACTAGAAATGCAATGTTCATTGAAAATGGTGAAATAAGTGAGAGTACAATTTCACGAGATGTGAAAATTAAAAAAGTTAGAGTGCAAGTTCCTTTAACTTGTGTCTTTAGCAGTAAGGTGATTGCTCCTTCAGTTGTTGTTTCAAACAAAAATGAAGAAGAGCAACACAACAATGAGACCTTGATACATAATGAATTTATTGTGGAAGAACCATGAGAAGTAGCATTATGGAGGTCTTAAAGAGAAAGGAGACCAACTATTTCAAATGATTATGTGGTATACCTACATGAAACAGAAATAGACTTAAGCATTAATAATAATGATCCAGTTTCATTTTCACAGACTGTAAGCTATGATAATTCCAAGAAGTAGTTAGATGCCATGAAAGAAGAGCTAAATTCTATGGAACAAAGAGTGTCAATAGAACATACTAGCATAAACCTTATGATAGTTGGCCCTTTGACAAAGGAATTACCGTCCAAGACATTTATAGAATATGTTGAAAATATGTTCATTATTGTTATTGATGATCATCAAGTGTAATTTACCTTATGCATTTTTACTAACACTCTGAGCTCATTTATGATATGTTTCTGATTACTTATTCTCTGTGTTTGTATGCATGCTTGTATTAGAGTAATGTTAATAGGTTGTCTTGAATAAAAATATTATGTTAGACCAATTATGTATTCCTAACTAATGGTCATATTAAGGAGAAGGCTAATTTGTAGTACATGGAAGAGACTATGTTGATTAACTGATGTACAACTGTCATGACTAGAATTGATTCTTATTCTTAATCATGAAATTATGATGTAGCCAATGTATAAAATGATTTAGTCATTTTAATGCGCATTATGTTAGTTTAATCTATTTATTTATTTAGTCAATAATGTTTGGTAATGCCACATGAACCAAGTGGGAGAATGTAACAATTAATGTCTCATGTGAGAGACATGCGATTTATGTAGGGATTAATATATAAATAAATAATAATTAAGAACTAAATTGTAATTAGGTTAAATTGAAGAAGTTTCTAGAAATAATTATTATTTGATGAAAGTAGTGGTTTAAAAGAGTGTTAATCCTATTAACATGAAACAATACCTCCTTTCCAGAAAAATATTCTCTCTAACTCCTAACCATCATGTAGAGAGATATAAAGAATAGCAAATGGAACGAAATCTTATTTCTCCCATTTTTCAAAGAATCAAAATGTATTAGAAAAAAGTCTCGTTATGAAAAAGAATATACATTATTTATCTATTATTTGTAAGAATTATATATTTCAAGATGTTACTAGTTTCTTATCATTATTAATCTGAGAAAAGATTTATATACATAAGAAGCACAAGGAAACAAGCATAGATGACAACTTTGTTCTTTGTTCATTTGGATTAGATCCAAAGCGCAAGGACAGAATAGACGACCCAAACATTAACTACAACTAAATCTTTTTTCCGGTTAAAACCAAATATAGTTTTACTAGTGCTAATGTGACCAACGATATATCAATTCAACATTATAATACCAACACTGATAAAAGCAAGGCCACTAAGGAAATTTATCAAACACTTGAGTGTTCAGTAATAAAACAATAGCAGAGGAGTATAGCAAATTAAACTAAGGTGACAAACCATAGGGCGCTTACAAACAAGGTCAGGGACGGAACCACGTACACGGAGCGGGATACACAAAGTGCACTTAACATAACCATTAATATTATGTTTTCGACCCCCACACTACCGTTTCTAATTTCCTTATCCGTTTCTCAGTTTTCTTCCCCAACAAAAGTTATAATTCCCCCCTTCCACGATAATTATCATATAAAAAAATTTATCTCAAAATAATTATTATTTTACATTTTAAATCTAACATTATTTATTTTTTTATTTATATTCCTCATAATATTAATAATATGAACTAAAAACAAAAAAAATCATAATGATAAGATTAATTTTATAAAATTGTTATTCTTTTTCATCTATTTATTATTATTTTTCTTAATCTATGTAAAACAATCTAAGACATCAATCATAATGGGACAAAAAGTAATTTATTCTTTTATAATAAAATAATAAATTTTTCTATTAAAAATATTTAGGTCTATGTTGATAGTTGTTATCTTAAGTACTAAATGCGTTGTTCTCAAAATATTAAACTCTTTTTCTTTACATCTTAGGATTTAATTTTGTTTTTAATTGATTTAATAAATAATTTTTTTTATAACTATATATAGAAAGAATATGCTTTTTATTTAATTTTGGATTGATTTTAATTAGTTTTATAATTTTTTTTATTTCCGTTAAGATTATTCTATTTACATTAAGATTTTTAATTAGGCGATGTCAAGATTTCTGTGTTACATTATTTACGTTAAAGATAAGATATAGTACATTATATTTTAGATTTAAATTTGTTTTCCATCCTTATAAGAGGAATGAGTTTTGATTTTATCTTTGTAAAAAAAGTTTCTTTGATTTTCTTTCGAAACATATTTTAAGAAAAAAGAAAAATCATTGATATTTTACAAGATGACCTAAAATTTTTTATCTCAGCTTACTCCTATGTCACACACTTAAAAAGTTTCACTGCAAGCTTGCATTAAGAGTATACATTTACTTTCATATAATAATTTATTTTATTATCCTAAGTTTTAAATAATCATTAATACTATAAGTTAATTATTATTAATTTTATTTATCATGTATTAAAATTCGGTCCCCTGAATATTTTTTCAGGTTCCGTTCCTGAACAAGGTGATGACAAACCTGCTACGAAAACCATGCGAACCCAACTAAAGCAAGGTGATCACAATGCGATTTAGAAAAGATTGAATAGAATAGGAAAATCATGACATGGTTTCAGATTAAAAGAAGAGAAATAAAGAGAGAATCAGAATCGCGTGCTTGCTGTGATATACGAGCATAGAAATTGGGAAGAAGAGAGTAATTAAATTAGAGACGTGATCAAGATTTGGAATAAAATGAGTGTATTAAAAACGATTTGAACGAGAGAGACAGAGACTAAGTGAAGAGAGACAAGGAGGTTTTCTATAAAATGAGATGGATTAGGCTTTCGTATAATTTAAAGAGGGGTGTGTGGTGTTGCAATTTGCAATGAGGAAGCGCTTCACGCATCACTCTCTTGCAGGTCTGTATGGAAGTTTTTAGTGTTTTTTTTGTATTCTACCTACACTAATATGTGAGTGTCACTACAAGTGTCCGTAGGTGCATAATTAAATGTTATGTTTTATGTTCAAAAAAATACTCTTTTGGAGGTTAAACACATTTTTTTTAGAGTAAACTTAATTTTGGGATATGTTTAGTTATTGTTAAAAGTATGTTAATGTATTCAAATTTTGCCTAGAACTAAGTTTTGGGGAAATAAGACTTAAGTTTTTTTTGTTTTTGAGATTCTTATAAAATAAAATAAAATTATTTTTAATTTTTTATATTTGATTTTAGTTCTTGATAAATAAGCGAATTTTATTTTTAGTTTCTATTAATTATTGTTCATTTTGTATTAATCTCTTTAAAAAATATTTGATAGATATTAATAACAAATGAACAAAATTTATCATGAGTCCAAAAATAATTCACTATTTTTTATCCATGGGAATAAAAAATTATGCACAACAATTCACACATCTTATTTAATCAATTAAACAAAATTCTTTGACGATTCACTAATTTATTAAATATTAAAATAAAATATCAAGAACAAAAATAAAAATTTACTAATTTAGCAAGGACCTTAAACATACTTTAACCTCAATAATAATAATAATAATAATAATAATAATAATAATAATAATAATAATAATAATAATAATAATAATAATAATAATAATAATAATAATAATAATAATAATAATAATAATAATAATAATAATAATAATAATAATAATCAACTTACAATTAACCACTATTGAATCTTAAACTACTACCTTTATAGGTTTAATCATCAAATTGATATTAAAAAAATTAGTTATATCCTTTATTATTCATAGTGAAGTGAAAAAAAATAAAAAAAAAGAAATGAGAGAAAAATATAATTAATATGAAAAATAAGAGACATAAAGAAATTATATAAATAATTTTTAAAGATTAAAAATATTAATTATATTTATTAATTTATGTATCAAAATCTTAGATGTACAAAAGTATTATAGGGAGTTATGTTTAGTAAAAGAAAATTATTTTTTCTTAAAATAGGAAATCACAGTTTGAAGAACTTCCATAATGAAAAGTGTCAACCATTTTGAATAAGACGAAAGATATATGTGATGTGAAAAAGTAAAGCATTCTTCCTGCCATTGCATGGAAAGGGGAGAAAGGACAGACCTCGCAATTTAATTCTGACTATTTCTTGAGGATAATTGAAAATTATTTGAACCTTTCTTCTTGTTGTTTTGTGCGTTGAAATGGAAGGTTTCAATTTCTCGTTTGACATGGTTTGGCGCGTTTTGAAATGAACATCAACACATTTCAACCTTCCGAAATATATAATTAATGATAAGTGATAACTAATCAAAATATAATGAAAATTGTGACTGTTGTAATGATTATTTAAAGGTTACGCCTACTATTGATTTTTAGTTAATTAATAGTTAAAAAATCTTCACTAACTCATTTCCTAAAACCATTTTCTTTTAAATCTACATAGTACTCTTTATTTTTTGTTACTATCAGTTATGCTTTCATTATAACATTTTTTAAGGAATTCCATAATAACATGTGTTTTTGACATAAATTCCATAATAGCATTTGAAAATTGCTCTTATTAATTGTAACATTTGATGAAGTAACTTCGGAATTGAATAGAATACTATGTTACAAAAGGTAATTTCCTCTAATACCCTTTCAATTCACCTTAATTTTGCATCATCCATATGACTATTTGCTTCGTCGTACGATCCGTTATGACCAGCTGTAGTCAACTACATTAATATCTAATTACAGAAATATTTGCCCAGATTCAGAGTCATCTATGTGACTATGTCCCAATTTTCAATTTTTCTATTTAAAGTTAACTTTATATGCAGCTTTGAGTTGTCTTAAGAACCAATTTAACCATCTAAGTGTGTATTTATTTTACAATTATCACACATTTCAATGTATGTTCACTTCAAACCATTTCTCTAGTGTCATTAATTCAACCTCCCTATGTTAAAACAAACACACTCTAAGAAGTATACTTACATGATGAGCGACTAAGAATTCGGTACAAACTATGCATCAAGTTCTAAATTTCTTGAAATTGTTTGTGATATGAGACGGTGCATGCAGTAATCTATAGATGAGTATCTGCTGTTAGTTTTAATACACCATTGGCGCCCTTGCAATAGTATTGAGGTATCTCTCAGTTTTACCATTTTAATAAGAAAGAAATATTACGTACCCACATGACTGAAAAGTTGTACTAAACATTAGGCCGCATGGTCAAATTGATGAACCCTACCAAATGAATCCTATGCGTGACAAGTTGGTAACATGAAAAACCATGATCGTAGAACATAGCATGCATGATATCAATCAAACGATTAAGAAGAAATGGATTATCACTGGGGTTGGCTTCAATAATGAAAGTTCAAACATGTCAGTGAACCTGTCACTGATTAATAAAATCAGAAGAGAAGTTTGATATCCGCATTTAATTTTTACCTACCCCGTCATTTTTCTTTGTGAGAGGAATAAATTAGCTAATAAATTCTCATGTTCGTTTGCTTTAGGGTGTTAGAACAACAAGACAAAGTAGATGGAAAAAGAAAAGTCAACCAACTAATCGTCTGAATAGTCAAGTGGCTCCATTAACAAAGTGAACGAAGTTCCACTTTTTTTCCTTGTACTTTTTACTTTATGATTCGTCTATTCCTAACCATAATCATTTTAAGTTGAAAAGTTTCTTAAATCTCAGCTACTCAGTGTTCATTCACTAGCATCAGCCAAAAAGCCTAGTGCGATGTTATCTTTCTCCTGTTTGGATATTTGCTTTTGCTTTTGCATTTGGGGTTGCAAACTTTGGCTTATTCTTTACATTTTTTGAGTTTGTTTGTTTGCTTGCTTGTTCGGTTGCATCTGAAAGATATAACCCGAAAAGTATTGAGCAGATTTTTGTTGATGGGTGCTTGTTGGAGCAGTAGGATTAAGGCCGTGAGTCCTTCCAATACAGGTAAGTCACTTCTTGATTTGCATGTTACATAATTTTGTTTACTCCTAATATCTGAATGAGCTAAATTACTTGTCATGATTTAATTTTTGGAGTTGGAGTGAATATTGGGTTCGTTATCACAAAACTTAAATTTGATAACTATATGAAGATTTGTGCTGCCTAGACATGTATGCTAGTCCCTGACATCTTTGAGATCCATGCTATTTAAGGATGGTAAGCCTTATCTTATGGTGTGATCTGTGTTTCTTCATAGTTGAGTTTGGTCTTGGAGGTTCATTAAATGCCTAAATTCTAGATTTTGGGCCTTAGTGTATATTTTCAATTTTTTTAATCCCCTTTGAGAAGCCCCTTCTGATGTTGGATTTTCACTGAGGTGATTCCTGGTGGAAAAAAGTGAAATTTGAATTTGAGAGAAAATATAGTTAGCACAATAGGGATAATTTGTGGCTTTAGTTGGATTCCTTGTAAATTTGATAATGAGTGATGATGACCTTGATTATTTTGTTTGTTGTAAGGCACTACGGTGATTAAATTTTTGTGAACTTGTCTTGGTATGTATGCAGGGTTCACTTCTAGAAGTGTTAGCAGAGATGGCCATGACATCCAGTCAAGTAGCAGGAACTCATCAGCTTCCATACCCATGACCCCTCGGAGCGAGGGAGAGATCTTACAATTTTCCAATTTAAAAAGCTACAGCTACAATGAGCTAAAAATGGCCACAAAAAATTTCTGCCCAGATAGTGTCCTAGGAGAGGGTGGATTTGGTTCAGTTTTCAAGGGCTGGATTGATGAACATTCGCTTGCTGTTACCAGACCCGGAACAGGCATGGTTATTGCCGTGAAGAAACTTAACCAAGACAGTTTCCAGGGTCACAAGGAATGGTTGGTAAGTATCAATTATTTTCTGTACACTCATTCAGTTTCCTCATTTGATGTATATTAACAAGATTGTAGGCAGCTCCATGCTTTTTTGGTTACTTATTCAATTAGTATGCCTGATCCTGTTTCAGGGATTTCTGTTAAACTCTTTATTTGTTAACTTTGATTTAATTGGCATTACTGTCTTAATGATGCAAGTTAAAAAGATTACCTTTTGGATGACTAGATTAGGATGCTAAAGTTCAGCAGATGTCCATAACTTATAGCTTAGTGGTTAATATTCTTCTTGTTTTATATTGTAATTTGCAGGCTGAAATCAACTATCTTGGCCAACTGCAAAATCCTAATCTTGTGAAGTTGATAGGCTACTGCTTAGAGGATCAGCACCGGCTTCTAGTTTATGAGTATATGCCCAAAGGCAGTGTGGAGAATCATCTGTTCAGAAGTCAGTACCATCTAATTTATACGAATACTATATTTCCGCTTATTGTTCCTTCCTGATAGAGAACATTTAGGGTATCTTAGAATATAGAATATCTCAATATATTGTTGAGTCAATTAATTGTGTAATTGTGAAACTATCTTAGGAGTTGTTTGCTAATTTCATTATATTTCCTGATTTCTTTCCTTAGGCTTAGGCTTTGTACAAGTAGTGCTAGTCCTCCTTCAAAGATTGTAATATTCTCTTGTTCCTCCGAAGTTCCTATACTAATGTTGAATGAACTCATCATTGATGCAGGAGGATCTCATTTTCAGCAGCTTTCTTGGACTTTGAGATTGAAAATATCCCTTGGGGCTGCAAGGGGTCTTGCTTTTCTCCATAGCACAGAAACTAAAGTCATATACCGTGACTTTAAGACTTCCAATATCCTTCTTGATACTGTAAGTATTGGAAACTTGGCCATATCTTCATATGGTTGAATATACGATTTAGCATGCACTCACTAAGCTGCTTGATTGACTTATGTTTTGCAGAACTATAATGCCAAACTTTCTGATTTTGGGCTGGCCAGAGATGGACCAACTGGTGATAAAAGCCATGTTTCTACTAGGGTCATGGGAACCCATGGATATGCAGCACCAGAGTATCTAGCAACAGGTACAATATCTGGTGTTTGTCAAATCAGGTTCCTGACTTGCCTTTTGGCTTTCCATGCAACAGTTTTCCATATCAAAATATACTGTTTTTGTTGATGGACTATATATAAATCAATTCCAGGTCATTTTCTTTGTCTAGGACTCTTTAGACATCATTGCATAGGAATGGTTTCAAATACTCTTACATGTACAATAATAGTACCATTAAGCTGCATTACTTTCTCCAAGCTTTTGCAGAATACCAGTTAGTTTTGCTGGCACCACTTTTCATAGGATGTAATATATAATATCCTATACACTTTCTGCAAAACACTATTCTGTTTCAATCTTTATTTATAGATTTGTGAAACAACTAAATCTAAGTCACACTAAATTTTTAGCATAATATACAAACAAGGGGTTGATCCATAGAAAATTTTATGACTAACCAATTCTTTCTCCATTTTTACCAGGTCACCTCACTGCCAAGAGTGATGTCTATAGTTTTGGAGTAGTTCTTTTGGAAATGTTATCAGGAAGACGAGCCATAGACAAGAACCGACCATCTGGAGAGCAATGCCTAGTTGAATGGGCAAAGCCTTACCTTTCTAACAAACGCAGAGTTTTTCGTGTGATGGATAGTCGTCTTGAAGGACAGTATTCCCTTACCCAAGCTCAAAGGGCAGCCACCCTTGCTTTTCAATGTCTTTCTGTAGAGCCCAAATACAGGCCAAATATGGATGAGGTGGTGAAAGCATTGGAGCAGCTACGCGAATCAAATGATAAGGTGAAAAATGGTGATCATAAAAAGTGTAGAGTTAGTGGCTCTGGCCTTGGCCACCCCAATGGACTCCCTGCGTCTACCAGCAAAGGAAGTATAGATGCTGCTAAAAAGTTTAATTATCCTAGGCCCTCTGCTTCTCTCCTTTATTCTTAAGTGAAGGAGTTTTGTGATGAGGTGAGAAGAGTTATGGAACTGCTAGCAGTTCTTAGGTTTGGTATGAACCATACTTATTAAGCAATGTATAGTTTCATTTTTTTTTCTTATATTTTGGCCTAAATTTTGTCATTGTAATCCTGATTGTTAACATAGTGCCATCTAATCTGGATCCTTAAGGTTTTTGTTACTCTTGAATCCTGTATAAAAGTGCAACGAGGGACCAACAAAGTTCATCGCAATGGTTTTTTAAACATGTTGTTAGAGTGAAATTTCTAACTGCAACGGGGAAGACTTTGTTGGGATAGGCAAAATTCATTTTGGAATCTCAATCTCTTGAAAGGGGTGAATTTCTAGTCATCGGCTAGGTTATGCAAAATTGCCGATGGTCTACATGGTTTTCTGTTACGTTGAAAGATCAGTATGACAAGTTGAACTGTCCTTGAAATTAGAAAAATATTAATTCTCATACTTTTTTAATGAAAAATACATGTTTCATTGTTTCAATAATGCAAATATATAGTTCAGATTAATTTAGATACATATCCCAATCATATTCAACAATTCAAAGATCAATTCCATCAAACTTTTAACGGGCACTATGTCTCAACCAATTGAACTTCTGGCTTGTATTGTATCTTTTATCTAAAACTTGTAACCCAGTTGACAGAACCCATGGTAGCGTTAGAATTCGGAGTTACATCGTTCTTAATTTGGAGTTCAAACATTATTCTTATTATGGTTATAAACCAAAATTTGATTTTCTGAGGTGAAGATTCAAAGCAGTTGGCATTTGTCACAGCTAATATGTATTGAGGATATTTTTTCTTTTCTGAAATAAGGGAAACAATGCAAATTTCTTTTGCCTTGCCAATGACCATGGAAGGTTTTTATTTTTTCTTAGCATCAATACAAGCACTTCTTTTTGGTTACAAAATATCAATACAAGCACTTTGGCTAAGTCTTGAATACATTCTTCAGTTTAGTATACAATGGCTTCACTTCAGTTCTATGAAAGAACGAATGTGTTAAGTTTGTTTGTTACGCCTTCTCCTGGAAAATAGAAATAGGAAACACATAAAACAGATTAATTATGTATTTTAGAGACCACCAATTAATCTAAACTTGTTTGTCAGATCTTTATGATATTGAAATCTTTATGTTCTACATGTGCATATTGCTTATGCATTTTTGTCTTTATAGGTAAATAAGTATAAAATGAAATTAAGAATTACGCAGAATGCTGAGCAATTCTTTTAATTTGGTTCTTTCCAGTTTCTTCTTTAATGCAAAGAGAGAAATTTGGAATAAGATGAATGATGTGATGAAGAGTTATAGAGAGAAAAAAAGAGTTTTGTACAAGTTTTATAATTTTATTGTATGAATATGATATTTCAAAAATATGTTACAACATACAGAGTTTCTTGTTGGTAGACAGAAAATTCTTCTCCCATTTTATATTCATTAAACCATAAAGAAATGAAGATACACTGACCTCTCTTGTGATAAAGGCTTCTCCAAATAGATATCATGAAAGCGAATGAAATCATATTCCAAGTTGCTACATTTGAGGACCCTGTATTCTCTTCTTTTCATCTGAAGCATAAAAAGAGATGCATCCTTTTGGCAATTTGCCTCTTTATAGTCCTTGTGAAAGGGCTTCAATTCTTCATATATGAGATCTATTTCTCTATCAACATGTTTGATTTTGGTCTCAAGTGCATGCCTTTTCTTCCCCATCTCGATTAACTCATCATTCATAATCTAAAAAAAACAAAGATATCAGTGAGATTAATTAGTCCTTAAAAGATTAACAAGAAATGTTTTTCAACCAACATATGTATTTAATATTTTACCTTCTCTTGATTTCTGATGCTTTGTTTTAATTGTGCCGACTTTTTCCTTGTCACTTCAAAATGTTTGATTTCTTTAAGGAGTTTATGACAATTGTTCTGTTTATAGAGACGATTGTAGTAACTATATTTCATCTGTACCTGGAGTCATCATGTATATAATTCATAATATCCCAAAAAAACAGTAAATGAACAAGTAATGGTTAATGATTTAACAATAATACTATTGTATAAGATATATAATAGAAGCTTAAAATAATAGCACAAAATAAAACAAGCGGATCAAAATTCTTAATTTACATTTTTCATGATCTCTTGAAGAGATGAACTTGAAGCATCATCTGTCTTGTGGCACATATTTTTATTTCTAAATAGCTGCTTTTCCTCAGCCAAGTTTCTTCTTCCATGTAGCATCATATAATTCAACTTCTGAAGTGTCCGGACACAGCAATACAAGGAAAAAAAAAATGGTAAAAAAATTCAGAAAAATTCTCAAAGGAACTGACCAAATAGACTATTATTAATTTGGGTTCTGCTCTTACCTTGCAATCAAGCTCTTCTTCTGTTGTACATGACCTGATAGCTCTCCCCTTATGTGGTTTATTTGCAAAAGAGATATTGTCTAGTGCCTGACGCAAATGATTCAGTATATCCTTTTGCCTCACAGTACTATCATTGTGTCTATAAAGATAATAGTGCTGCAAACGAGACAACCTTCGAAGCATATTTATCCATGCTAACTGTTAAAAGGAGCTTCAATAAAATAAGATTTTTGACACCTCCCGAACTCAAACATTGTGGCTTAATTTCATAGAAACTATTAATCTTTATAGTTTATCAACATATGAAACAATTAAAATCTTGCTCGGTTTTACCAGTTGTAAGATGCCTTAATGTAAAATTCAACACACAGAAAATTATTGATCATATTAATCTTGGAACATTTACCGCTTCTTCTCTTATCATCTTCTCAGATATCTGAAATTGATCGTTATCTTCAACATTGTCCTTTGATTCCATATTGCGTGTTACACTTCTTTGACTACTAGATTATTGTGTATTATGCATCAAATGGGCTTCTTCCCTTTACTGTACAGTTCCATTTTGGTAAGAAAGTATAAATAAGCTTCGAAGGTTGTCTCGTTTCTTATTGAAGTACAAATGGGCTCAAAGTTTCTTATTGTTAAATATAGACCACAGGTCAACTCTCTTGCTGTACCCAAAAAAGTCAACTCCCTTGCACCCCACGCCAAGTTGGTCAATTTTCAAGTACTGTGGATGAACAATGGCAATGCATGATGCGTATTATAATATTCATAATTTTTCCCTTCAAGTTCAAGTTTTCATATCTATAAGAATAGTTTTTATTTGGCTAACTTACTAATTTGTTTCCTCTACTTTTTTTAATGCAATTTGATTTCACTTTTAATGAAAAGTTCAATTTCATCTCTTATTTTTCATGAACTCTTCAATGTGGTCCTTTCTGTCGGTGTCGTGCCATTAGGATGGCTAACCAAACTTATCAATGTGGTGCTAAGTTGTTTGTGTCATGTATATACAACGTTAACGTCATTCTTGGCAATATGGCGGAAAGAGCCGCATTGAAAAGTTTTGCAAGATAAAGATCAAATTTAACTTTTTATTAAAAGAGGAATTTAATTGAATTAAATAAATTAATAGAGGGACCTTTTTTTTTTAATTACTGTTGGTAACCGAAAAAATAATTTTCCGTAACTATATCTGATAGTCTATCTAAGCTTGCCGAATGAAGAAGTCCATTGGGCTAAGTATATTCCAAAGCCCACTTGTTATATTGTGGGCGTTTAGTATAGAAGAAGAGAATTACTTTGTGCACCCAGGAATTTTTTGAAATTCTGAAAATACCCCTTGCTAACTTCTTCTTCTTTTCCTTCTTCACGGACCATTCATTCTGTTGTTTTATTCTTTGCATTTATTCTTGTGAGAGGTGATCGTTCGTTATTGTGTCTGTTTTGGTTGAGGCGCATTGGTTACGGTAGTTCGTTGGCAAGTGGTAGTTGTGGTGATGGTTGGTGTGGCTATTAACGATAGATGTTAGTTGATTTTCTTTTGCAACTTTGATCTAGTTTTATACGGATTTACAATCCGTATAAAACTTATGGATTAATAATCCGTGTGATTGTTATGGATTGACAATCCATATGTTTCTTATGGATTGACAAGAACCATACAGATTGCCAATATCCGTAAGAAACATATGGATTGTGAATCCATAAGAACCTTTCTTTTAAGATTTATTTTATTGTTTTTTTTAATATGATTAGTTTTATTATTTAAAATATTTTTAAATACACATAGTTTCATAATTTATACCTTTTAGTTTTTATAATTTGAAAGTGGTATTTATTTTAAAATAATTTAGACTTTTTTTATTTTAGTCGTTTTATTTTAAATTTTTTTAGTCCTTATAATTTTATGAGTTACAATTAACTACAAAAATATTAACAACACATTTGTATGTAATTTATCGCAAAGACTAAAAGGTAAGTCCCTAAAAGAGTTGATATTTATAACTAATTTGTAGGTGATTATTTATGTATATATCTTTTTTTGTAGCAAAGACTAAAAGGTAAGTCCCTAAAAGAGTTGATATTTTTTTTATAGCTAGTACTGGATGAGTATTTAAACATTTATAATATTTGTGTAAATATTATTAAGTTAACAACTTTATGGAAGTAAAAAAGTAATTATATTGTGACATATATTAGTTCATGCAAGTCTAAATTTTAATATATATGGTTATCAATTTTAATGTATTATATTATTAAATATAGTAAAAAAAAAAAATTAAAAAATTGTATGATAGTATATGTATGATGTCGTTAGGGGTCGTTTGTTTGTCATTGAATTTTTTTCAATGTTTTATTAAGATGGACGAAGATTAGTGAATGTATGACAACATAATGTCTAAAAAAGTTGATATGAATGAAGAGGAACCTAGTGTGAATGAAGAAAATGGAGAGGAACTTGATGTGCATCAACATGTTGATTGTTATTATGCTTTCAATATTTCTCAGGTATTAATATGATTTTTTTTGTTAAAGTAAATAAATGAATGTGCCTTGAAGACTAAACATGTATTATCCCTTTATAGGTGTTTGCTACACGTGATGATGTTTTACATTGGGCTTGATTTATTGCGTATGATATTGGTTTTTTGGCGGTGATTATGAGGTTAGACATAGATATTGGAATCAGAGGAAGGACCTCATTTGTTTTAATTGGTTGTGAAATGAGTGAAAAATATAGGGTCACGAAGAAAGATTTAGTATGAACAATTACTAGCAGTAGACAAAGTGGGCGTTCCTTTAAGCTTCGAGTGAAACCAATGGTGGGAGGTGAAGGATGAATGGTGAAGTTAATACGTGAGAGTCATAATCATGCATTGGCTAAGTCATTAGTTGGACATTCATATGCTGGTCGATTGACTAAGGATGAGAAGATTATTATTTGTGATATGACTAACTCAATGATCAAACCAAGAAATATTCTTCTAACATTGAAGGAGCACATGCCAACATTTATATAACAATGAAACAAGTATACAATGCAACATATGCATATCATTCTTCCATAAGAGGTAGTAATACTGACATTAAACAACTAATGAAACTTCTTGAACGAGATCAATATATTCATTAGCATAGATTAAAGGATGAAGATGTTATACGTGATATATTTTGGAGTCATCTTGATGCAATCAAATTATCCAATGCTTATAATTTGGTATTTCTCATATGTAACACCCCAATTTTTGTAAACTAATTTAAAAATGATTTTTATTTGTAAATAAATAGAGTTTTAGAAAAAAAAATGATGAGGTTTTATAATTAAAGAAATAAGGGAAATTAACTTTAGTAATTAAAATAATAGTTTGAGAGAAAATAAAAAGAGTATTTTATTATTCATTTGATGGAGAATAAAATAGAGTTTTTTTTATAAAATAATAAAAATAAATAAATAGAGTAAATAGTAGGTCGTGAATACCCCTAGCTATAAATAGAAAAATGTTAGGTCAATTTTCAGACTGACTCCTCAGCCACCTCCTTCGTCTCTCAATTTCGTTTTCCCTTCTCAACTTCTCTTTTCCCATAGACCACCAAACATGTCTCAGAAAAACGATGATCTTGGACTCATTCATCGTTGGATCATCGTGAAATTTAAGCACCAAGTTCGCAACCCAATTCCGAGTATTCTCACTGTTGGGAATTTCAAATCATGTCTGAGCTCAGAGGAAAACCCTTCGCATTTTAGCCTTTTATTTTCCCACAGAAACCTAAAACTGTCTTGGTAAAATATGATCCTGGATTTGTTAACCGTTGGATTGTTGTTAAATTTGGATATATTGTTCGAAATTCAATTCCGAACACTTTCACCGTTGGGATTTGTGAGATAATATTTTTGGAGGGAGAAAAAGGAATCGCATGAAGATAGTACAAATGAAGGCTTCAATCCCTTCTCATTCTCTCTAACGTTTGGGAACCCTATCAGAGCAACCAGAGGAATCTCAAGAACTTATTAGAGATGTCTCTATCGTTGTCAGAAGACATGTGAGTCCGCTTAAAGTTAAGGGATGAGTCATTCACAATTGGGGGTTAGTGAGAACATGTGTAGGGATCCGTAGAGGATTAAATTGGGGTTTTATTTTGGGATGCTTATTAAATTGAAATTTTTCCTTTATGATTATAAATAAAATATTTATGTCCTGATGAGAATTGCTTGATAAATTGTGCTCTTGATATTTGTATATTTTGACCTATGATTTTGATATAATTGTGTAATATTATTTGAGGGGTTTTAGTCCTCATGTTGTGATAGTCTTTTGTATAAATTGTTATATCGAGGATATGAAATGATGATTCAAATTGTGAGTATGTGGTGAATTGAACACGTGATGAATGACAAAATACATGTATATTGAGATGCGTATTGTGTTGTGAGCTATGAATTGTGCAATCACACAACTGTAAGACCCTTTAAGGGTGACGAGTTTTGCGCGACGAGTATTGTGATGGGATCCATTGTGGGAACCCGACGAGTTTAATCATAAGCGCAACGAGTTAAAATGATTTTGAAAATAATTGAATAATTGTTTGTATTGCATAGTTCATAGGTAAAGTACATGTGATTCATGAAGTGTGATGACGTGTTAAATTGAGATTATGTCACTGTGATTGAGATCGAGTGTATGTGATAAATTGAGTATACACGTGATTGTGATTTTGTTTGCATTGATTTATGAACTATGAATTGTACAATCACACAACTTTAAGACTTCTTAAGGGTGGTGAGTTAATTATAAGGCCCTTTAAGGGCGGTGAGTTAATGCTAAGACCCTTTAAGGGCGACGAGTTAAAAATATTTGAGAACAATTGAGGAGTCTTGTGTTTTGTACAGTTCATAGATAGAGTCTGTGTGCTAAAATGTTTTTTGAGTTGGACCTGAATCAGGAGGGAGAGGCCCTGATGGACTCTTCAGAGTGTAGGCCTTGGGGGTCACCCGGTTTGAGTGCTCCTTTAAGCTTATGTTGATCCCATATGGTTGGAGCATTCTCGCAAAACACTGTGACCCTGACTGGTCTCCCTATGATATTACCTAGTGAGAGTGACTTGACTTGCGAGTGTGTGGTTTTTCTTGTCATGTACTCCTAGGCGCTCGACAAGGTTTTTCACTGACATGGTACTACATTGCATATAGGATTGAGTCTTAGTGTATCTGCTGCGTAACGCTTGTGTATTGTTCTATATTGATTGATTTGATGACATTGTGTTTTGATTATTGAGTATGTGAATGTTGTGAAAATGAATGAGACGTGTGGTGAAATAACGTGAGTTATGCTCAAGTAAATTGTATTTTGTTATATAATATTTATACCTATATGTTATTTTATTTTTCTTTATTAGTTAGGAATGTGATAACTCACTCTCTGTGTGTTGTTTGTGTTTGGATCCTGTGATGATCTTGAATCTTGTGTTCAGGGGAGCAGATGGCTAGGTGAAGTGCTTTAAGGAACCTTGTGCTGAAGGACGTCGGGACACAATGCTCTGATAGGATGTGACAGTGAGGCATAAGTTCTCTATTAATTGCATGATGTTAGTCTATTTTATTTTATCTCACTGATTTAACAAAATATTTTTGTAAATTTTAACGGCCTTATTTTGAGCCGAATATGTTTTAATAAGTTTTAATTGATAATAGAGAAGTGAATGTGAACCTTTTACCTGTGTGAATTTGGTTATCGATATTTTCATATATTTTATTTATTTTTATATATGTCGGGGTAGAGGGTGTCACATCATAGATAGTACTGACAAACAAACAGGTATAGGTTGCCGTTACTTGACATTGTTGGTGTGACACTAATAGGGATGATATTTTTATCCTCTTTTGCCTATTTGGAGGAACAACATGTAAACAATATTGTTTAGACTCTAGAACGATTTTGAGGTATTTTTTTGAGACGTGATGCACTCCCTGGAGTCATTATTACTAATAGAGATTTAGTATTGATGAATGCTGTGAAAATTGTTTTCCCTGAGTCTACCAATTTGTTGTGTTAGTTTCACATTGATAAGAATGTGAAGGCAAAACGTAAAACCCTTGTTGCTAAAAAAAAATGCTTGTGATTATGTCATGGAAGCCGGGGGAAGTCTAGTGGATTGTCTTTCTGAGCAAGAGTTTGATGAGTACCTTATGAAGTTTGAAATGGTTTGTTCGCCATGGCCAATGTTTGTTGACTATATGAAGCAAACATGGTTGATTCCCCATAAAGAAAGATTTGTTAATGCCTTGATGAATAAGGTGATGCATTTAGGAAACACTACAACTAACAAGTATAGAAATTGTAAATATATTTTGGTGTTAGGGTTTAGGGTCTAATGGATAAAAATAAATCTTTTTGTTTACTTGTTTGTGTATTTCAAATGTAGGATTGAGTCTGCTCATTAGGCCTTAAAGAGACTATTGCAGAATAGCCTTGGAAACCTATGTAGTGTTTGGGAAGCCATGAACAACATGATCACGCTGCAACACACTAAAATTAAGGCATCTTTTGAGACAAGTACACATGTGGTTGGACATGTTTTTAAAGTTACCTTATACAAGAAACTACTTGGCATGGTATCAAGGTATGCTTTAAACCAAATTACTGCCAAGTTTGAGCGTGTACATTATGCTGGCAAAAACCCTTCTCATTGTGGATGTATAATGAGAACCACTCACGGTCTTCCATGTGCATGTGAGCTAGCTAGATATGTTGTTGGTACCATATCACTTGACATAATCCATATGTTTTGGCGGAGGCTAAGTTTTACAGACCAAGGTTTATCTGAGCTCGAATTCAGCATAACTGAAGAGATAAAAATCATATCCAAGCGGTTTGAAGAGCTTGATGTATGTGAAAAAGTTACCCTGATGTAAATTCTATGTGTGCTCCTCTATAAAAGGTGTAAACAAAAGGTGCTCAAAGAGAAACCAATGACCAAACATCAAAGATCAACAAAGCGTGATCCATCTTACTGGGAGTATGTGGATGCATTACATTCTGTGAAGAACAACAATTCTTCAATAAAACGGGCGACATCATCATGTGAACAACCAAAACCAAGAAGGAACATGCCTATGTTGGATCAATTTCATCCATGCATGCATGATTTCATTGAAAATATTGTTGATGTAAAACCTAATGGTAATAGTGGATATCTTACAATTATTGTCTTATTAGGTATGGGTGAAGGTTCATGGTCTTTGGTTCATAACCATTTTCTTAAAGAACTTGCAAAATGATCTGATGAGTATATCAACTTGCTTGGTGGCATATATAGATTTGAGGAGTTAAAGCGGTTGCTACTTGTTGATGGATTATCCTTGGTATATAAGTTTTTTTGTTATGTGATTGCATCAAGGTATAATGTCATCCTTGTTTCTCTTTCTCTCCAACAAAACATGATATTTTTTCCTCTTAGAAGTCAACCACCAAGAGATTGTTTTGTACATCACGCTATATGTATTGGTCATTTGTATGACAATCATTTTATTCAGGTAAACTCATGATCATCCTGTTTGTGTAATTTTTGTAATAAATTGTGTTGTGATGATTTGAATGTGCATGTGCCTATGTAACAAGTATTTGTAAGAGACGCTTATCCCTTACCGCCAATAGCTTTGCTATGGTCAACACATTGTCATCATCATGCAAAGCAGTGGCCTATACCTTACATTAGTAGAATGCAATAGTATACAAATTTGATGAGGTTGACAACACACTTTGTTGATTTAGGAGAAGATTGAACATTTAGTTATTATTAAGGCAATGTTTGTAACTTACATACTTGTGAAATAATTATGGGATTGTCATGTAATGTGGTAATTAATGTGTGTTTCAATGGATGCTCATATAATTATTTATTCTACGTATTCATCAACTGTGCAAATATTTAGATTAGAAAAAAGGCAAAACATAAAAGGGTTTATGGTTTATGGGGATTAGGGTTAACGTGGTTTAGGGTTTACTTATTGCTTAAAGCTTATTGTTTATGGTTTATTTATTGTTTGCTTAGTTAAGAGGTAGTTGTTAGGGTTTAAGTCGTAGATAATTGAGGGTTTATGGTTTATGGATGGTGGTCTAGGTCTTAGGGTTTAGTTAGTTTACAGAATTGGGTTTATGTTGTAGTCTTTATTTTTAGGGTTTAGGGTCTATTGATTTAGGTTTGAGGGATTAATTAATTTTGTTTAAGGTTTAACATATTCTACTTAGGTTAATAAATTAATATTCATATACTACATAAACACAAATTAAAAGCGCTTGTCGTAACATACTTGTTTATCAAATAATAGATATTTAACAGTGTTCAACCATATTACATACATAATTCCTATAATTCTTAATCAATCCTAAGTTTGTTGCCTTCGTCTTGACCGAACATAAATATTCTGTTGCTCAGTGACACCCCTAGCGATTCTCAGGCACTCCTTGATCACGATGTATGCTTCAGTTCCAGCAGTAACCATCCTTATGTTGATCAAGTGTTCCAACCTTTCTTCTATCCGTTGGAAAGCTTCTTATGACATTGGCAACAAGGTAAAAAGTAATTATTGAGTGCATGACACATAAAAGTAAAAATTTATTATACCACTGCATTGTGAGGCATGTCTACATCAACATGTCAGGTGGTTTTGGCATAACTGCTGCACTGACGGGCTACTGAGGAGGATTTGGTACAATAAATGTCTCATCATGCACCACGAGTGAATGTTTAGGAGGATCCCCAAGCTGTGTCAGACTCATGAAGGGGTGAGATATCATGTAGAACCACTCCATGTAGTTTGCTGCACATTGTCTAAAAGCAACACAAATTTGACCCACCGGTGCAAGGTATTCAGAAAACCGAATCCATCTATTGTCAATCTCCTCTATAGATAAAGATGGAGCATTAGGGTGTGGATGAAAGGTCTGCAAATAACCAAATTGTTGCACTACCCTCTCTGGTCGGTGTATCACAATAAATGGGCCCCATCTGATTTGTCCGGAAAATAAGGAGATGAACTCAAATTCTTTGAATGAACGGTGGTCACCATAAGGAATCTAGGAAACAACATCTGATATCAATCTATCCAATTGCTTACGATACGTCAACACCAGTAATGCCTTCTCAGACTTCCATCGGCAAACACGTAGTTTTCTCTCATGATAATCCTCATCAACAACACATGAAGCAAGAGTAAGAAAATGCTCATAGATCCCAACACTGCACCTATTTAAAAAACAAAAAAAATTCTAATCAATAGTAAATATAAACTATAAAAATAATAATTGAAGTTAAACGAAATTATAAATACCTGTAACAATGTGATATATCCTGCAAGTTGCCTAGTGGATTTCTTTGATGCATCATTCAAATTATCATACATATGGACCAATGCAGCAGCTCCCCATGAATAGCTTCCAAATTGGCTGAAGTCACGAAATGCGTCCAAGAATACCACATGCATGTGTGTCGCACCCTTGTTAGCAAACAGTGTGCAACCAACTAGATGCAAAAAATATTCTCGAGTTGCTACGGTCCACTGTCCTATGTCACATTTGCTACGATAAATGTCTCACAGTTAGGCTAGCTGAACATATGTCCATCTGGTTTGGAATGTCTCATCTCTTTCATTTTCTGTATTCACTTCGAGCAACTCAACTAGCAGCTCCACAACATGTTCTGCGTCAGGAGCATCAAAGTTATGGAAGACGCCTATAATGGGCAGATGTAGCAAGAAGGCCACATCATCGAGGGTGATAGTGACCTTTCCTACCGGAAGATGGAAACTACTAGTTTCTTTGTGCCATCTCTTTGCAAAACCAGATATAAGTTCCCTGTCACTAGTGTCCAAGGAACATGCAATAAAAAAACTTAATCCTGTGGCAGCTATTATACCTTCAATCTTTGGTGTAGGCCTTCAAAAATTTTGCACCTTTCTCCCATGAGAGGACAACTTCAACTTAGGACACTCCTAAGAAAAAATGTAATTACTTCAGGTTAAATGAAAAATAGTTATTCAAATATTATATAATTCAAGTAATAAGTACCTCTCTTACCCAAACTATGGCTGCCACATGATATACATAATATATCAAAACTGATGTATTATGGGGCCTGCCTGGAAAACCCTGGGCATTAGCAAGTACATCATCAGTAACTGGCTCCTGAGGTTGCTTATGAACCTCGTCAGCTAGATTATCCACATGCTCAACATCCTCAGGAATAGCTACAGTTGCTCTTTGCCTATGTGCAGATGCTATCAGCCTTCAACGCTGAGAGGCTTCTTCCACATCACCACTAACTTGTGTCCTTAAGGCTCTTCCTACAACTCCGCCTAAAGCACGACACAATCCTCTGGTTCAAGCCATAATCTACAAATTTAAACAGTCATAACAATTAATTAATGTCATCATTCAAATAATAGTTGAGTTTCATAAACTAACTAAGAAATTGACTAATAAATAAATTTGATTTAAAATATTTAATAAATTACTATTTAATAATTCATAAAGAAATATTTTATTATTATTTTTTAAATAACTTTTTAATACTTTTATATATTCATAAATCAATATAGAAATTCTTTTTTAAAATTTATAAACAACACATTACTAATTCTAGTAAACTAAAATATATGATGAAAATCTAAATACAAACTTATTTTTTATTTCTAATAAATAACTATTTATTTTTTTACAAATCAGTATTTGAGTACTTTTAAATATTTATAAACAAATGAAGAAATTTTAATTTTATAATCCCAAACATTATTAGTGTACTAATATTTATACAACTATATGAATAAAAAAAGTTTGTCATATAAAATATTAGATTTTCTTGTTAAACTAAATTGTACAATATATACTTATAAAAAATTGGAATTTTTTATATTTAACAAATTTATAAAAAAACTATTTTAAATATCAAATATAATTAAATTACTTATATTTTAAAAATAAATAAATAACAATAATATTTATACATTCATTTTTAAATAAAAAATTCATAAATTAATTATTTATCGAATTAATTAATCATTAAAAACCAACTTCAAAAAAGAAATATGACTAATTAAATAATACATATTAAAAATATACAACAATATGAATTTATTAACTAAATATTATAACAACAAAAATATTAATTTATTTTAAGTAATAATAGTTTATTCAATTATTTATTTATTAATTAATAAATAAAAAAGTAATTATGTGGATTGAGAATCCATGTAATGTATACGGATTGATAATTCGTATGGATTATACGGATTATGCGTATAATGGCTATGTAATCTCATTTTCAATCAAGGAGTGGAAAAGAGGGACTTACGGTGAAGGTGAACGCGACAACAGTGTAGGAATTGACAGGAATGCGCAAACAGAGGCACAAACTGCGGCGGCGAGGTGAGAAGAAGCAAAGAATGAAGAAGAGGGAAGCACAATATATAGCACAACATAGGGAGAGGGAGAAATTTTTAAAATTTTAAGTGAAGGATAATGTTGTCACTTCACTTAAAAGACTGGATGCACGAGAAATTGTACAAGATGCACCTAACAATTCCCATGGAAAAAAGTTATTTTATCCGTTATACTGGTAACTCAAAAAAATATGAGTTTAATTTTGATGGACAGTGATTAAAAAACATTTTATGAACATTTATATAATATATGTAGATACCAATGCATTATAATTAAATTCTAAAATAAAGAGTAAAGATTCTATGTTTTTATTGGCAAAGTATAAATGAAGGCGGAAGAAAAGCTAATAAATTTTCTAATAGACCATATGCAAACAGTCCACAGGACTACACCAATTGGCAAAAGTTACGCCACTGGTAAAAGGAGTCTTATATATAAACCAGGTCCACGAGATACCTTGTGTATGCAGCAGAACTGAAGAAATATTTGGAAACAAATTTTGGAATATAACCTTATTCTTGTGTATCTAGATAAACCAACAACTAGCATGTCATAATATATTGTAGACTTTTAAGTCAAAAGATAAGATGCATTTAATGCATATGGGGAATTAAACTTTTACCACTAAGGTTTAGGTGGTTTAAATATAAAGTGGAAGATTGCATTTTACTAGATGAACCTTATTTGAAGGATGCATTGAAAGTTATTTTTATTTCAACTTCCAAAAGAATTTATTTATTATAGTTGGTAACAATCTTCACTATAAATAAAGAAAAGAATTAGCATAGAGGAAACACACGAAGAGAGAGCATGTGAGAACAGAGATTACAAAATAAAATCACTTTGTTGAGAGAAAAATGTCTTGTGTGAGAGTGTTATCATTTCTTGCAACCATTGAGTGGGGTACTCAGGTTTGTAGAGTGATACACTATTTGAGGTTAAGTTACAATCTTGTAATCATTTTATAATAGGGAAATATTTTTGAGATGGTTCCGTGAATGAAGGCAAGAGGTGCCGAATCACGTTAAATTCTTATATTTGTTATTATTTTTCCTACGGTCTAATATTTATTGTGTTTTGATGATACTTTGTAGGTGTGGGTAATTTTGTTTGTAAAAGTATTAATTACCCAACACTATTACAAAAAATGATAATGTATTCTCACTACAATATACTCTCTCACCCAAGTGGCTTTCTATTCTTGCATTAGTTAGGATGGTTCATCTTTTTCAGAAGACCCTTTTATTTAGCAAAGGTGAATGACTTCATTCATGAATGAGATTTAGTAAACCTTAATCATCTCATTTCTTCACCTATCCTCTCATTATGGTACTAGAGTTCTCTATTAGTCAACATACATTCCACTTGGAGTGTATCTCTTGACCAAGGTTCTAAATTACGGCTTGCAACCACAACTGCAGCCGCAATATTATTGTTGAATTGGTGCCTGGAACCACATCAACCTATAATTGTAGTTTGAATTTCAATCACGCGAAATGCCGCAACATAGCTGCAATGAATCACATTGAAGTCTCAACAGAACCTTTACATTGTTCTATTCCACCTTTTTTGTCAAAAAAAATAATGATTCAAACTTTAATCTTCTATTTGAACTTCTAAGTATCAATGGTTGAATGGGTATGAACTATTGGGATGTGGGATACTAAATCTTAAAATTAATGAAAAGTTATGTTATCTTATAGATAAAAGATACACCAATAATTAGAATAATTATAAAATTCATTTTTCATATTCAATCCAAACATATAATAATTTTACGTCGCAACAATTGCAATCTACATCCACAACCGCAATCACAACCACGACCTCAATTCAGAACCATGCTCTTGAATTTCGCATATTGCATTTATTTAGAAAATTTAATTTTCTCACAATAAATTATGAGTTTAAACAATTATATGTGTACGTTTGGATTTTTGTTGAGAAAATTCTATTTTATGATTCCATCAAAGGGTCTGGTTAACTAGTATTAAAGAATATTAAACATATTTTAAAATTAATTAAAAGGTTTTAAATAATTTCTCTATTTTTATATGATATTTTTTTCATTTTTATTTTTCCATTAGAATTTGTCAAATGTTTATTTTTGTAATCAAAATGAAGGACAAATAAGAAAATTTTGTATTTGATTATAGATCCACGTACGTGACAGGTGATGCGGGTTTCCTATCGGCCTATTTGACAAGGAAAAAAGAGGGAAAAATTCGACAAATTTGTAGTCAATTCTCATAATTGTTACCATGCAGGTTGCTCAAATTAAAAGAAGTATAAATAAAATCATCTTCTGGTATAACTCATCTAACACATTAGATATTTAAGCCAAGAAAGATTTGTTTAACAATAAATCAAGTATAACATACCCTTGCTTGATTAACGGAAGCGTGCGTGATTCGAGTGAACTCTTCCAACCAAACTTCCCTACATGCACAAAAGAATATATTCATCATAAAGACATTTGTATAAATTAATATTACAAAATTTAATATTAATTAAAGTAATATATATTTCTAACCACGTACTCTTTATGTTTACCTAATCCTATATTTAATAGTCATAAATAGTGTACATATAGGACCAAGGCAACAAAATAAAAAAATAGTATATCTACAGTTTATAGAGAACATCATCACATAACATTTTCCTTCAATGCTAAAATATCATTAAATTTAACATATGAAATTTGGACATTGATATCACTACTAGAATAATGCTTTTTTACGACGTACTATCTAAGTCGGTTATCCAGAACCGCCTTAGATAGTGGCGCAGTGACAAATTTGTAATTATAAAAGCTGAGAATAATTTTTTACTACGTAAATTCTAAGGCGGTTATAAATAACCGTCTTAGGAAGTTGTTGGGTGGCATTTTTGTAAATATAAGAAAAAAAATTCAACGACGGGTTTGGACCAAAGCCGCCTTTGTTTTATTTCCCTCAAATTAGGGATTATTCCTTTACATCCATCCCTTTCCACTGTTGACCCAGCGTCTAATGTCGTGTTCAAAGACAACTCCAGCATCCCCTTTGGTCTTCACCAAGTGTTGAAGGAGAACTTTGTGACCCATCATCACTAAGCCTTGTCGAAGAAAACTCTGTGACCCATCACTAAGCCCTGTTCAAGGTGTGCCGTGCCGCGGTCGTATTGTACGAACTAGTAAGTACCCATGCCCTAGTGTTGCTTGCTTGAAAATGTGTAATGAATGGCATTGCGAAGACAAGGTTTTTGTTTTGCTGGTAGGTAGGGGCTTTTATTTTGCCTTTATCGATAGCAACACACGGACGAGGGGCAGCTTGCTTGCAGCTTCAACATCTGCCAACAAAACCCTTAGTCATCTGGGATGTAAAGGTGCCGCGTGTTCTTATTTTGAACCACATGTTTATGGTTTTATATTAACATATTAATACTATTAATTAATAATAATACAATGTTTTTGTTGTATGTCCCTTTTGTTTTGTCCTTCCTCTTCAACTTCTTCAACACCGTTTGAGGATTCATTTTTCTTCTATTTTATGTTGTTTATGAGAGGAAGGGCTTCTCTAAGAGGAGAGGAACGAGTAGGGGCTGCACAAGAGGAAGAAGAGGTATCCGATTGATTGGAAAAGGTGTTGGTGTTTTAATATGAAAGAGGGTAAGAACAGAGTAGGCTTGATCACCCAATAAAAGAATTAATGAGTTTTATCATCTGGTTACATTTTATTTTCAGGGACTAAAGTGACTGCTTAAAACTTAAATATTGCTTTAGTTGGTTCAGGTTCATGAGTTACGTGAACTGAGAACACCCTTACTCTTTTAAGTTTCAAAAGTTGTATTTTGTATATTATACCCTGTCTCGTCTGTGAGTAGACATCTTTTTGGCGTATTGTATTCCTCATTACATTCTAAAATAATTAAAGACTTGGAAAGGGAGATCATAAATTTGTTGTCATAATAAACTTCTATATTTTCTTAAAGGCTTATGTTTTTTCCTACCATTTTTTGTCCAAGATCCATACAGAATATATTAAATTCGATTTAAGAGGTGGAGATTGAAAGTTGTCTATGCTTTATATATTCGAGTCATTTATATAGCTTCTTATATATGACTACTCATTAAAGAAGAATGTCCTTTGAGCACTTCTGAATTGTTTGCTTAATTAGATGCTCATTTTGTAGGATATAATTGAAGGTTTTGGGAACTAAGGCTGCAATATTGTATACATTCTACTCAAGGAATGGTATGCTATATTTCATCCTAAAATACATTTTGTTTAGAATTATCCATTGTTAATAGTGTGATATACATTCAAAATTACCTACCATAGCTGAAATAGTATCGTTGATAACTTTTGGAAATGGTATAGTGTAATAGTTTATTTATTTTTCAAATGGAGAAAATAGGTGCCTTGGATTTATCTACATGATAAATTCTTAGTCAAACAAATATCTCCTAAAATTTTACAATAAAAGGGCTTTAATCTGGTTAAAGTTGTGAATTTTCCATTCAAATGAGTGGAAGTACTATCTGAAAATTGAAAATGGAAACATCAAGTTCTATGGCATGTACTCTTTGGTAATTGGAATTTATAAAACATAATCATGTGATAAACTGGTTACTCTACTCTTTGGCCTGATGTGTCTGACTTAACAGCATGAGTTAATGGTTTTCCATATTTCTTATAATATGTTATTTTTATATAATGCATGTCTATCTCAATCCTTGTTACAATTACCCTTATTAGTCTACTATCATCAATTCCCACACCCTTCATTGACTTGCATAGAATCTACAAAATATCAAGGGTAAACATTATTTTGTGGCAAAAACTAACATATATCATAAAGCAAAGTGAAGCCATATAAGTTGCATAAGCCAGTGAAATATAGGCTTTTTTATAAACACCTCTAATTGAAATGGCTAGCCAAGCACTTTCAATTAATATTAAATTATTCAGTCCTTTGTTCTAACTTTTCCCTAATCTCTATAATTTCTTCAGGTACACAAGCTTTAATTAGGGTGTTGAAGAATATATTCAAATGAGAAATCATAAAGTCCATTTAAATGAAGAAAAAGGTACATGTATAGTTTTTCACTCTCTAGAAGCTTTATAACAGAATATAGATTTTAGGAGATGACAACTTGGGAACAAGAAATACCTTGGCAAAGTACATAGAAGGTGAATGTAGCACAAGGGTGGAAATGAGCCAAGCCAAGCCAAGCTTTACTAGGCTTGAGCTCGGCTTGAGTTGAATACGTAAGGCTTGAGCTTGGCTCATTACCTGTCATAGGCTTTTTTCTAAGGCTCGGCTCGGCTTACATAAAAGCCTGGCTTGACCCACTAGCCTATTTAAAAGCTTGCTTAAAGACATCTTTGATTAATTAATTATTTTAAAACCTAGTGAAATACTAACTAAAAAAAAGAAACTTATAAAATTTTGTATAAGTAATGTACAAATCCAAAAATAATTGATAAACAAAATCATATTGAATTCAAGTCGTTAAAGCACAAAGTATATCAAAAGAAAATAAAAAGAGCATAATATTAAAAAATGTATGGATTAGAGATTATTTACACTAATATAGCCAAACAAAAATATTTAAATTGTGTGAAAATGTATTTACAAAACATTCTTTTCCTTGGAAGTATTAATCTGGTTGCAATATCCTTTTAGCTTGAGTCTCTTTCTTTTTGAAAATTTTTCACATGCACGTGAACTCTCTAAGCACTTTATATGCCACTTCATCCTGTCATTCATAATGCCATAAAAATGGTATAGATAATCATCATTAATCTATCAATTGCTATAAAACTAGCACACAAAATATAATTCAAGATATACACCCTTAATCCAATAAATTAAAGTGCAGACTTCTACCACAAACATGATGTATTGATGTTTAACATTTTGACAGCACTAGAATTATAATAATAATTGAATTTGACATAGTTAAGTATCTATTAAAAATGTTTAAATTACTAAGCGAAAAATAACATAAGGCTGTCATTATGTGATTAAACAACACATACACCAATTAATCATGAACGAAACTGATCATTAAGCATGAACGTAAATTAAGCGCAGAGACAATTAATCAAGCACTAAGCATGCATGGATTAATAGCAACAAATACAAAGTAATTGGTGAAAAGAAGTATTCAATAGTAATAACAAAACCTCAAAGAGAGTTGTGCTTGATCCTCAAGAGAAAACAATGCTGGAGACTTAGTCTTCCATTAATCAGTAGAAACAAAACTGTTGATTGAAGCCGAAACGAAATTGCAGAAAATGAATTTTATTTTACGTGAACAGTGTGCATGAACAGTAATAAAAACTGGAATTCTAAAATCCTAGAATTATTCTCCTCTCCGAAAAAAACTCCCTAAACTAAAACCTTGGTGCTGTTATATAGGTCCTCAGCCCCAAAGCTTACAAATCTATTTTAAGTCCAAGCCCATAAACGAAATAAAATAAAATCTGAACAAGATAAGATAAGATTGGATGAAATAAAATATGGACAAAATAAAATCTACATGGAATAAAATCTGGATAAAATAAAATCTAGATGAAATAAAATCAGGATAAGATAAGATTTGATAAAATAAAGTTATTGTTATTATTATTATTATTATTATTATTATTATTATTATTATTATTATTATTATTGTTAGTTAAACAGGCCGGCTTGTCAAGCTTAACAAGCTTTTTTTTATAGTTTGGGCTTGGCCTTTTTATCTAAAAAGGATTTTTAAAAAGCTTGAGCTTGGCCTTTATAGTAAACAAGCCGAGCCGAGCCGAGCCTTACATAGGCCGAGCCAAAGGCCTTCGACAAGCTACTCGGCTCATTTCCACCCATGCACAACGTAGTATGGTTAAGAGGGCACTCCCAAAAGAGCAAGATGTTTCCTTCTTTATTGCCTCCATGAGAAAGATGAGTTAGAGTTTGTACACAAAATAAAGAGGGAAAAAATAGATCACTAATTGTTTGGAGACATTGTATACCTTTTCTAGTGAGTGTCCATATGAAGCTATGTAAGCAGAATTGACTGTAGCCAAATGTATGCTGCTTTTCTCACTAAAAATCTTTTCATCAGTTCATATCCTTTTCTCCCCTGATTTATAGAGTTGTTTTGCATCCTCCTGGACTATTATATGATCCAACTCTGGGCCTTCATAGCGTGGTATACTCACATACGCCAACAACAACTATATTAAAGTATTAACATGTCAATATTTTGCATTAGTTTTCATATGTGTTGCAGACTACTAAAATGCAATGTCAACAAATGCTGTAAGAATCAGATTATTCACAAGAATTAACTTCAAAAATTATAAATTTATAAGATTTCTAAAACAATTTGTAACACATTGTATTCCCAAACACACTAGTATATATTGGGAGAAATACAAGTGGATCTCACTAAATAAATATATAGTGGACCTACACATCATTTAGTCAGATTCACTTATGTTATTTTTTGGGAAATCCTCCAAAAGTTAAAAGACTAATCTCTTAAAGTCTTGATCAAACTTATTTAAGAGATAAATCTATCCCAACACATATATCAAATCTTTGATTACATGATTATTATGAGACATGTTATCTCTAAACCCTATCATACTATGCTGGTAGTGCATTTCACCCAATAATAAAGTTCTAGGAGTGGAATATAAGGAGATGAAAATTGTTACTCCAGGAGTGCATTTCACCTAATACATTCAACTTCATAACTAGAAAAGACTATAAATGAGTGATTGCAACCAAGAAGAATCGAGCCAATCAAAGATGAATCTCTTACTTCTGAAGATATAAAGTGAGTTAGATGGTTAAGGAAGAAAAAAATGAGAGACATATCATGGATTCAATCTCCTCTGCTAACAAAATTAACAACTAACATTGTCGATAAAAACAGGTGTAATCCAAGCTATCAATCAGTCATAACTTGCTATATTATGACGTTGAAATGTTGATTTATTGTTGTGTTAAAAGTTTAATGTTATGCAAATATGTCATTAATAGGTTTTTTTATATTAGGTAAAACTTTTATGACTTTACGAATCGAGTCTACAAATGTTGCTCGGGTTACGTAGACTCTTGAGTTTGACAAACTTGGGTTTAGGTATCTGGATGGTTTATTATGTGAACAAGTTCATTTTCTCTTTGGCTTTAAACTTGGATATGCTGGATTAGGATAAAACTATATGTTTCCTTGGTGCTGGATGTCGATTTGTCATGATTATGCTATTTACTAGTATTATGCAATTACTTTTACATACTGTCACCATTTTTTTTGGGGGGGGGGGGGTTGATGAATAGTTTTTTCTACTTTATAATTCATGTGATAATATTTTTTTCATTTCTGCAATCAGGCACTGGATACTTTTAATATGGAAGTGGTATCTCCCATATATTATGTTATGTTCACAACATTTACCATTGTGGCTAGTGTTATTATGTTTAAGGTAAGTTTTGTTACCTAACTGGTATATTTACACACTGCTTCATTACTCTAACTTTAAGATTGTATAAATTGTGTTAAAATAATCCAGATTGATTGTATATTATATAATCTGTGTTTGTTAAGGCAATGCTTAATATCATTTTGTTTTGGTTTTGCCACAAGATCTTCAATGATACTTGTATGCTGGTTGTTGCCTATAACTATGTGAACCTAATTTTATTTGGTAGTCAAGATTCTCTTGGTAGGTCCTTGCATATACCTGTGTAATGAACTGCTTGCAAATGAAGTGTGAGAGGTGAATGCTTTTATGAATAAACGAGTGTCTGCTGAGGCATTTACGTCTTGATGTGAAAATTGTTTTGTCGTACATTTCAATAGGGTGTGAAACTTCTTTTGCTCTTTCCCTTAACAAGCATATGGAGATGCAAATCTTTAATTTTTGTCTCACTATTTGTCTTGAATCTGATTTGCAAATGATCAGTTTAATTATTGCTGTTAAAAAAAATCAGTTTAATTGTTACTTTCACATTCAATGTCTGTCCCCTCTTTGCCATATCTTAAGGTTGACCTTTGATTGAGAATTGATTTTGATGTCAGGACTGGGATAGACAAAGTCCAACACAAGTTATCACAGAAATATGTGGGTTTGTGACAATTCTATCAGGAACTTTTCTTCTTCACAAAACTAAGGATATGGCTGATGGTATGATCTAGTGATCCTACAGTAGCAATTTCATGTAACTTTAGATTGCACCAATGATTTTATACTTTTATATGGCTGACCATCAGAATCATCTAACTTGAAATACCTAACAATACAGCAGTGTAAATAAAAATTTACTAAAAAAATAGCCAGGCTGAAAAAATGAGGGTGTTTTTATTTGAGGCATGAAAGGAATGCAAGTCTTGTTTGTTCTAGCATTTTAGAACTAAGTGATCTTTATTTTACTTTTATCTGATAAACACTCGATGATCCTTATATCAACTTGTAATCAATTTCCTTGTTTGTTCAGGGATTTACTGCATCTGCCCTTAATTATGGGCTCATTACATGTTGAGGGAGGTTTCGACACTGCTTTATGAAAGTTGTGTTGTCAAAGTTTGTAATTTGTGGACAACTTACAACTGAAGTTAGCAATGTTAGATATTGCATAATAATTTTAAATTCTTGCAAAACTATAGACTATCATTAATTATGTAAATTCTTTTATTATGTGATTAAACGATTTTACAATTGTTAAAAATGATGTAAATTCTTTTATTAATTATGTAAATTCTTTTGCTTCAAATGAATGTATAGAAAAATTAAAACACCAGTTAAAAAAGTAGAGCCGCACCAAATTTTTTTTTTAAAAAAATCTATTCTAAGACGGTTGTTGGAAAACCGTCTTAGTATGTCTCACTTTCTAAGACGGTTTTGTGAATAACTGTCTTAGAAAACCTTACAAACAAATGACATACTAAGATGGTTTTTGCTGTAACCATCTTAGTATGTCTCACTTTCTAAGACGGTTTTAGTAATAACCGTCGTAGAAAGTTGGCCTATTATTACGGTTAAGAACTGATAACCGTCTTGAATAAGCAATACATTTTAAGACGGTTATTCATAAAATCGTCTTAAAAACATTAATCTTAAAAGACGGTTCCAAAATCGTCGTTGTAGAGGTTAACTTATTTTACGACACTGCGTGCTATGATGGTTCAAAATCGTCGTAAAATGGTCTGCAGAACCGACTTAAAAAGCTTTGTTTGTAGTAGTGTATTCATTTATCCCATGTTGGGATGGATTGGGGTGGAAATAAAAGAGAGATAAAAAATAGATGGAGAAATTTATAGAAATGATAAGTGATAAGATTGAAAATGAAGATAAAGATAAAAAAAGAAAAATTAGATGAAAACGAGATGGAAAACCATATGTATGTATGATATTCATAAAATTTACTTAAACACTGGTAATAATATATAACTATCATAAATAAGCAGCTATATTAAATAATAAGACAATTACTGAAGGACTAAAAGATGCAATTTTTTAATTTAACCATTAAAACCAAAAGTGCCTCAAATTTGAAGAACTAATTAAACCATATTTAAAACTTGTTTGTTATAGGTAATTTCAAATAGGGCTTCAATCCAGGAATTAGCTAGGAAGTCATTTTGCATTTTGTAACAAGTAAATTGACATGTATGTATGCAGTTAAATTAGTACATATAAAGGACACTTTACCAATAAATAAATGCATATAAAAACAAGGATATACATACTACCTAATTGGGTTTTAGAAATGGAAAATGACTCCTTTTAATTTCTACTTTTAAAATGATCCCTTTTGGTCTCTATTATTACACACACTTTATTTTTATTCCTTGTCACTTTGCAACAACAAAGACCAAAAGGGGTCCAAAAGTGTTTGCATAGGAACTAAAATGGATGATTTTTAAGTGTAGGGACTATAAGAATCAAATAAGTAATTTTAGTTTCTTTTGAAAGGAAATTTCCATAAAATATATTATTTTGCTCATTTATCAAATAATAAGACATGTTAGTTTACCTCCCAAGCATGCGTGATTTTGGGGAATCTAGGAGAGTTAAGGGGGTTTGACCATCAATGTCCCTGATTATACCGATGCATCATTGTAGGTATACCTTGTGGATCGATCCCAATCATTTGGAATAGAAGGTACCTTGTTAATATTAATGTCAATTTTTGTAAAATTTGATGTTGCTTTTACTTTTATTGAATTTGTCTTCCCGTCTTCTCTGACCCACTGTTCATACTTCCATGGTAAGGACAATGTAGAGGCTAACTTAGATTGGGAAATAAGGGTAGAGCAACAACTTAAAAAGAAGTCTACTTCAAAATCTTATGGCTCTCACTCTTATCCAAAGAAAGACCAAGGTCAAGGCATCTTAGGGGTGACACCTTCTAAGCCCAAAGATGATAAGGGGAAGACAATAGAAAAGCAAGCCCCTAAGGCTAGTATGGAAGAGAAAACTAGCTCTATAAAGTGCTTTAAATGTCTTGGAAGAGGACACATTACTTCTCAATGCCCGACCACAAAAACCATGATTATGAGGGGCCCTGACATTTATAGTAGCCAAGATGAGGCTACTACTTCACCTTCCTCTAGTGAAAGGGATGAAGAAAAATGGGAAGAATCTAGTGAAGAAATTTACCCCCAAGAAGAAGGACAACCATTAGTGGTTAAAGAGAAGTGTAAGGAGGTAAGTGTCTCCTCCAAGAGTTTAGCTAAGAAGGAAACTCATTTTACAATAAAGACAAACATTAAAGAAATTTTCCCTCTTAGACAACCTCCACATTTTCTCTTTTGTAAAAAGACACTTGTTAGCACTGCCACACCTTTTGGGCTTGAGGTTAAATCCTTGTGCTTTGTTGGTGCCCAAAATAGGTATTATTTGGAACCAAATCCCTACAATAAGTGATATGATGAATTTGTTGAGTGTTGCAACCTTCTTTTGTAAAATCAGTCATGCACCCAACGTCTTCATGATTCATGTACATAGGGACTCATTAGGTAGGTTTGTTCTTATTTTTGGTTTCAATACAAACTTAGGTGCTCATATGGGACACCTTAGGTTTGTCATATTTTTTTTTTGTAGGAATAATCAACATAAAAATATAGAAAAAGGTACGCTTTATTGCATTACTTTCCTTAATTTTTTAAATAGTGATCAAGGGGTTCCCAAGGACCCTAAGAGAATAAAGATCATTCTTGATTGGCCCACTCCACCAAGTATAAGGGAAATCTGGGGCTGCCATGACTTAACAAACTTTTACAAAAGGTTTGCCCCATATTTTTCTATACTTGTAGCACCACTCATTGAGTTGGTGAGGAACCATGTTCCCTCATGGGAAGATGTCCATGAAAGGAGTTTTCAGACCTTACCCTACTCTAACATACCCAACACCACTAATACATATGTTTTTATTCTTTTTACAGGTGTCAAGGGAAGGAGCCAGAGTATGAAGAACCTCAGGATTTGAGGTCAAATCCTTTCCAAGGTGGAAGGGATGATGCAATCCTACCCCCCAAGGGTATTGGATAGAAGACTCCAAGAGGCTTGGGCTAGAGCTACTAAAGAAGGCCCTAGGATTCTCATGAACCTTAGGGTAGATTTTTGAGCCCATGGGTCAAGGTTGGATCCACTCTTCTTTGTAAATATTATAATAGGTTTTTCCTTCTTCTGGGCCTTGTATTTTGACCATTCTAGTAGTATAGGATTTTAGCCTTGTATTTCAGGGCATTTTGAGTAGTCTTTGTAGTAGGTACTTTTTTTTTGTTTTGAGCCCATGGGTCAAGGTTGGATCCACTCTTCTTTGTAAATATTATAATAGGTTTTTCCTTCTTTTGGGCCTTGTATTTTGACCATTTTAGTAGTATAGGATTTTAGCCTTGTATTTCAGGGCATTTTGAGTAGTCTTTGTAGTAGGGACTTTTTTTTTTGTTTTGAGCCCATGGGTCAAGGTTGGATCCACTCTTCTTTGTAAATATTATAATAGGTTTTTCCTTCTTTTGGGCCTTGTATTTTGACCATTCTAGTAGTATAGTATTTTAGCCTTGTATTTCAGGGCATTTTGAGTAGTCTTTGTAGTAGGGACTTTTTTTTTGTTTTTTCATGTATTTTGTCAAGGAGGTGAGCTTAGTTTTTAGATGGGTGTGTGTAGCTAAGCTCTTGCTTCTCAAGGAAGCTTCTCAAGGAGGTGAGCTTAGTTTTTAGATGGGTGTGTAGCTAAGCTCTATCTTCTCAAGGAAGTTTTCTCAAAGAAGCTTCTCAAGGAAGTTTTCTTAAGAAAGCTTCTCAAGGAAGCTACTTAGTCTATAAATAGAAGCATGTGTAACACTTGTTGTAACTTTGATGAATGAGAGTCTTGTGAGACACAACTCAAAGTTCAACTTCTCTCCCTTTTTCTTCCTTCAATTTCGTGCTCCCCCCTCTCTCTTTCTCTCCCTCTTTCTTTGGCTAGAAGCTTATAAGAACAAAATTGCCTAAATCATTTCCAAATATGCATGTGAATTAGGAAGCATCAACAAGAATCAAGCCAAGGCTATTGTGCAAGCAATCAATGGGGCAAAACACACCAAAAGATTATGATGATGGATGGCTCAAATTCTCACAAAGGTAAACTTATCACTTTCAAATTGAGCTTTCAAAACTATCATGACATATAGAGGAAAAACAAGGATTTCAAATCACAAAATGTCAAGATTTGACCTAAAATGTCCTATAATTACCCATTTCTTGAACATATCCTATAATTCAAAGAAAAATATGCAAATTTGTACTTGCAAACAGAATTGACCTGAAATATTAAACTAGAAACCCAACAAACTAACAAAATTAACAAAACTAACAAAACTAGCAAAACCAAAACCAAAGAACTCCCCCCTATACTTAAACAACATATTGTCCTCAATGTAGCACAATTAAAAGATTAAAAGCAATTAGACCATCAAATAGAATCGGACAAATGTAATAAAAGTAAAGAAGGAGATAGGAAAGAAAAACCCCCTAAGTCATGGTGGAGGAAGAGTAGGGTGGAGTAAGGAAGTCTCTTCCACCACTACGTCCACTAAAGAAGGGTTTCTGAGGAATGGCTTAAGTCGGTGTCCATTGACCTTGAAGCTCTTGTTTGCGGAGTCGCTTTTGATCTCAACTGTACCATAAGGAAAAATATTAGTAACAACAAAAGGACCAATCCACTTAGACCTCAACTTACCACTCATGAGTCCAAGCTTAGAATTATACAATAACACTTTTTGCCCGACCATGAAGTCCTTCTTAATTATCATGCTATCATGGAACTTCTTGGTCTTTTCTTTGTAGAACTTGGCATTCTCGTAGGCTTCTAGGCGGATCTCATCTAACTCACTCAGTTGCAACTTTCTTTCCTCACCAACTTGATCCATAGAGAAGTTGTAAGTCTTCACTGCCCAGTATGCTTTGTGCTCAATCTCCACTGGGAGATGACATGCCTTTCCAAAGACAACCCGATAAGGAGACATTACTATGGGTACTTCGTAGGCAGTCCTATGTGCCCAAAGAGCATCATCAAGCCTGGTACTCCAATCTTTTCTGCTTGGCTGCACAATCTTCTCTAAAATTCTCTTGATCTCCCTGTTAGAGATTTATGCCTGTCCATTAGTTTGGGGGTGGTATGGTGTGGATACCCTGTGTACAACCCCGTACTTTTTAAGCAAGGCATGCATTGATTTGTTGCAAAAATGGGTTCCTTGATCACTAACAATTGCTTTAGGTACTCCAAACCTGCAAAAAGATTAGATCTGACAAAATGTACAACAACCTTAGCATCATTGGTTCTAGTGGGCTTGGCTTCCACCCATTTTGAAACATAATCAACTGCAAGGAGAATGTAAACATAACCAAAAGATATAGGAAAAGGGCCCATGAAATCTATACCCCAGACATCAAACACCTCACAGAATAGCATAGGTTGTTGAGGCATTTGTTGTCCCCATGTAAGTGCACTTCCTGCTCTCTGACACTGCTCACAAGTGCTACAAATCTTCCACGCATCTTTAAAGATGGTGGGCCAATAAAAGCCACAGTCAAGCACTTTGTGAGCTGTCCTTTGAACACCCAGATGACCTCCCGATGCGGAAGAATGATAGAATTGCAGGACTGAGTCAGTCTCATGATCCGGAATGCATCGTCTAATGACCTGATCATTGCACAATTTCCACAAGTAGGGGTCATCCCAAATAAAATGCTTAGCATCACTTTTAATTTTATCTTTTTGAACCTTAGATGCTAAGGGAGGAAAAACAGAAGCAACTAAATAATTGACAATGTTAGCAAACCAGGGAGTAGAAAGAGAATTAGAAATACTATACAATATATATAAATGATCATCCGGGAAATCATCCCGAATGGGTGAGTCCTCATCAGACACATGTTCGATCCGACTCAAATGATCAGCAACTAAATTTTGTGCTCCGCTCCTATCACGGATCTCCAAGTCAAATTTTTGGAGCCAAAGCATCCATCGGATCAACCTAGGCTTTGAATCAGCCTTCTACAACAAGTACTTTAAAGCTGCATGGTCAATATAAACAATAATGTGAGTACTAAGCAAATAAGAATGAATTTTTTCAAGAGCAAAAACTATGGCTAGTAGCTCTTTCTCAATAGTAGTATAATTCGCTTGGGCAGCATCTAAAGTCCTAGAAGCATAATATATCACCCTAGGCAATTTATCAATTTTCTGAGCAAGGACAGCCCCCAATGCATAATTGGATGCATCACACATAAGCTCAAAAGGGACTGTCCAGTCGGATGCCTAGATGATGGGGGTGGTAGTCAGTGCTCTTTTCATGCAATCAAAAGCCTCTTTGCATTTATCATTAAAGTCAAACTCTACCTCATTTTGCAACAAGTTGGATAGTGGAAGGGCTACTTTGCTAAAATCTCTTATAAAGCGCCTGTAGAATCCTGCATGACCAAGAAAAGGTCGCACCTCTCGCACGCAAGAGGGGTAAGGCAATTGTGAAATAACATAAATTTTTGCAAGATCTACTTCAATGCCCTTATTGGAAATAATGTGGCCCAAAACTATACCTTGCTCAACCATAAAATGACATTTTTCAAAATTTAGAACAAGGTTAGTTTCAGTGCATCTATTCAAAACCTTTTCCAGAATATCCAAACAATTATCAAAAGAGGATCCATATACAATGAAATCATCCATAAACACCTCTATGCAATTTTCTAACAAATCACTAAAAATACTAATCATGCACCGCTGGAAGGTACCCGGGGCATTGCATAGGCCGAAAGGCATCCTCCTATAAGCAAAAGTGTCGAAGGGCAGGTGAATATGGTCTTTTCCTGATCCTCAGGAGCAATAGTGATTTGCATATAACCAGAAAAACCATCAAGGAAACAGTAGTGAGATTTACCTGCCAGGCGTTCAAGCATCTGGTCAATGAATGGCAGGGGAAAATGGTCCCTTTTGGTAACCTGGTTCAGCCTCCTATAGTTGATGCAGACTCTCCAATTGTTCTGCACCCGAGTAGGAATCAACTCCTCCTTCTCATTTTTTATCATGGTGAGGCCGGTTTTCTTCGGGACTACCTGGACAGGACTCACCCATTGGCTTTCAGAGATAGGATAAATGATTCTTGCTTGCAAAAGCTTGGTTACCTCCTTCTTCACTACATCAAGAATCACCGGGTTGAGTCTTCTCTGTGGCTGTCTTACTAGTTTAGCTCCATCTTCTAAATTTATTCGATGCATACATGTGGATGGGCTAATACCAGGAATGTCCGCAGGGTCCAGCCTATAGCCTTCTTATGCTTCTTAAGGACTGACAACAGCTTCTCCTCTTGCTCATCAGCAAGGGGGGTAGATATAATTACTGGAAAACTTTTGCTATCATCCAAGTAAGCATATTTTAAATTTGATGGCAGAGGCTTCAATTCTGGTGTGGGTGGCTGGATAATGGTAGAAGGAGATGGTTTCTCAACCTGTACCTCATAAAGAAAGTCAAAGGTATATGTACTTCTTGAAACATGGTTAGTTCTATCTGACTCTATAAAATCAATCTCAAGAGGTAAAACATCACCGGACATGTAATCAATATCAAATTTAGATTCACTCTCAACATCAAATTCATACATATGATCAAGTACAAATTCATATTCAATGCATGAAGAGTGACAGGCATGCAGATTAGAATGAAGATCGGTCATGTATTCATCAACAATATGGTCAATTATTTCAACACGAAATATAGAAAGATCTTCAGATGGGTGTTTCATAGCATCAAGAATATTAAAATGAACAGTTATATCACCAAACTCCATAGATAGTGTGCCTGTATATACATCTATCTTAGTTCTAGCAGTTTTCATAAATGGCCTGCCTAGAATGATGGGAATTGATCCTTTAGAAAATCCCTCCTCCATATTCAAAATATAAAAATCAACAGGGAAAATCAGTTCACCAACTCTAACTAAGGCATCCTCTATGAAACTAGCAGGATAGGCAACACTTCTATTAGCTAAATGAATTACCACATCAGTTGACTACAAGGGACCAAGAGATAGAGAATTAAAAATAGACAGAGGCATCACACTAACAGAAGCTCCTAAATCTAGCATGGCATTTGTTAGATCAAGTGGCCTCAGAATAATTAAGAAGGGGGGGTTGAATTAATTATTCCTAAACCTTTACTAATTAAAAAATTACTCTTCTAAGGCTTTTACTAAGTTGTTAAGAGAATAAGGAGTAGAAAAGAAACTTAACAGAAAGTAAAAGCGGAAATTAAAAGAGTAGGGAAGAAGGAGACAAACACACAAGAGTTTTTATACTAGTTCGGCAATAACTCGTGCCTACATTCAGTCCCCAAGCGACCTGTAGTCCTTGAGATTTCTTTCAACCTTGTAAAAATCCTTTTACAAGCAAAGATCCACAAGGTATGTACCCTCCCTTGTTCTCTTTAAAACCCTAGTGGATGTACCCTCCACTAAAACTGATCCACAAGAGATGTACCCTCTCTTGTTCTCAGTCAAACCCAAGTAGATGTACCCTCTACTTGTACCACAAAGGATGTACCCTCCAATGTAAGACAAAGATCTCAGGTGGTTAAACCTTCGATACTTTGTGAATGGGGATACAAAAGAATTCTCAGGCGGTTAGTCCTTTGAATACTTTTGTATAAGGGAAAGGGAAGAATCAAAAGAATTCTTAAACTGTGTCGTTTTGAATTCTTTGGCAAGGGAGAAGGGAGACACAAAAGAATTCAGGCGGTTAGTCCTTCGTTCTTTTGGAAAAGGGAGAAGAGAGACACAAAAAGAATTCAGGCAATTAGTCTTTGGCAAATTCTTTTTGGCAAAGGGAGAAGAGATGAAAAGAATGAATAGCACAAGCTTTCAAGGTTCAGAAAACCAGAAAACTTTGGAAAGCTTTTGGTAGAAAGAAGAAGAAGAAGTTCAAAGAGATTAAAGGCTTGTAAAGGATTGTATAAGATTGATTGGAAAAGTATATCGAAAAGCAAATCAAAGCCTTGCTTTTATAGACTCTTCATGTCTGGCCAAGAGGACCATTTAGAAGAGTTATAACTTTTAGAAAAACTTAAAACCAATTTGAAAAATTCAAAAACCTTTTGAAGAGTTACATCTTTTGATTTATTCAGAAACAATCACTGGTAATCGATTACCAAATCAGTGTAATCGATTACACAAGGCTTTTATGTGAAAGGATGTGACTCTTCACATTTGAATTTTAATTTCAACGTTCAAAGACACTGGTAATCGATTACCAAAACATTGTAATTGATTACAGCTTTTTGAAATTAATTGGAACGTTGTAAATTCAATTTGAAAACTTTTTCAAATCCATTTTGCTACTGGTAATCGATTACCAGAGAGTAAAAACTCTTTGGTAAACATGTTTTGAGAAAAATCCATGTGCTTCTCAGTTTTTGAAAAAACCTTTTCATACTTATCTTGATTAAGCTTTTTCTTGATTCTTGAATCTTGAGTCTTGAACCTTGATCTCTTCAATCTTGATTCTTGATTCTTGAATTCAACTTTCCTCTTAAATCTTAAAGTGTTCTTGATTCTATCTTGAACATCTTGAACTCATTCTTTGATTGACCTTTGAGCTTTTTGTCATCACCTTTGTCATCATCTTTTGTTGTCATCTTTGTTATCATCAAAACATCTTTGAATCACTCTTGATTCACCATGAAGCTTTGCTTCTACAGCATTGTCAAACTTACTGTTCCCTATAATACAAGGTATGCTGAATGTACCTGGATCTTTACATTTTTCAGGGATTTGGGGAACAGATTTACCAATCAATGCGGAGACATTTCTGCCCATACTAATTCTTTCACTTCCTTTAAGCTTCCACTTATTAGTGCATAGCTCCTTCAAGAATTTAGCATATCTTGGAATTTGCTCTATTGCATCCAGTAGAGGTATGTTTACCTCTACTTTTCTAAATGTTTCCAAGATCTCCTTCTCTGCCTCTTCCATTTTTTTGTTGGAAATTGCTCTTGGAGGGAATGGAAGAGGGATATGCTGCTTCTGTAAATCATAATTACCAGTGGAAGGTTCACCTACATAGAAATTGTTAGGTAACTTACTCTTTAAATTTTTGTCATCATCTTTTTCTGGAGTAGAGTGAAGTTGGGCAGGTTCATTTGTGGATGAAGAAGATGTTGCTAGTTGAGGTCCTTGACAATGCTTTCCCAACCTCAATGTAATGGCACTCACATTTTTGGGATTCTGGACAGATTGAGAAGGTAATCTGTCAGAATTTTGGGACTGTTGTTGATTTAACTGTGTAGCCAATTGTCCTATCTGATTAGTTAAGCTCTGAATGGAGGCTCTGGTCTCTTGTTGAAACTGCATGTTTTGCATAGTCATTTGCCTCACAAGTTCTTCAAGGGAAGATTGCGGAGGAGCCTCAACTGTTTGTTGTTTCTGGGGCTGTTGTTGTTGTTGCTGCTGGATTGGTGGAGGAACGTATGGTCTGCTTGGCCCAGCAGCATTCTGAAAATAAGGTTTTTGTTGTTGTTGCTGTTGTTGTGAAGGATTCGACCATCTAAGGTTGGGATGATTCCTCCACCCAAGATTGTACCTGTTGTTGGAGAGGTCATAATTGTTCTGTTGTGGCTGATTTTGCTACTGAGGTTGAGGAGGTGTGTTGTAGATATTTGCAGCATAAGCTTCAGGCTGTTCAATTGCTTCAGATTATTGCACAGAAGGGCAAAGGTCTGTGTAGTGGTCGGCAGAGGAGCATAAACCACAGAGTCTGGCGACAGGTGAAGATTTTTTATTCATGGCCAGTTGGGTTACCAGGTTAACCAAGGCATCTAGTTTACCTTCAAGCTTCTTAGTCTTGGCTGATGAAGATGAATTCGTGGCTACTTCATGCACTCCTCTAATGACAATAGCATCACTTCTGGCACTAAATTGCTGGGAGTTTGAAGCCATCTTCTCAATTAAATTTCTGGCTTCAGCAGGGGTCATGTCTCCAAAGGCTCCACCACTGGCAGCATCTATTATACTTTTCTCCATGTTATTGAGTCCTTCCTTAAAATATTGGAGGAGAAGCTGCTCAGAAATCTGGTGGTGAGGGCAATTGGCACATAGTTTCTTAAATCTCTCCCATTATTCATATAAGCTCTCTCCACTGAGTTGTCTAATGCCTGAAATATCCTTTCTGATGGTCGTGGTCTTGGAAGCAGGGAAAAAATTTTCTAAAAATACTCTCTTGAGGTCATCCCAGCTTGTCATGGACCGTGGAGCAAGGTAATAAAGCCAGTCCTTCGCCACTCCCTCTAAAGAATGAGGAAAGGCCTTCAGAAATATGTGATTCTCCTGAACATTTGGGGGTTTCATGGTGGAGCAGACAATATGGAATTCTTTCAGATGTTTGTGCGGGTCTTCAGCTGCAAGGCCATGAAACTTTGGAAGCAAATGGATCAGTCCAGTTTTAAAAACATATGGGACATCCTCATCAGGGTATTGGATGCACAAGCTTTCGTAGGTGAAATCAAGTGCAGCCATTTCCCTTAGAGTCCTCTCATAGGGTGGAGGCTGTGCCATGTTCTCAGAATGTTCAAAATCAGAATGTTCAAAACTATAATGCTCAAAATCACCAATAACAGAATGCTCAGGATGCTCAAAAGGTACTAAATGATGTCTAACTAATCTATGAAATGTCTTATCTATCTCAGGATCAAAGGGTTGTAAGTCAGATGGATTTCCTTTAGTCATACATTATATTCAACATGCACAACTAGTTGCCTTCTTATGCAAGTAACAGTGCAGGTTTGAACTACAGCTACCATTAAATGATATCCAAATGACTTGAAATTTTGTGAGCAACCTTATGAAATGATGAGAAGATAGCACAAAAAATTTCAAACGAAAATTCAAAGTCTAACAATAGAATCTAAAAATGATAAGTTAAGAAAAATAAGAGAATAATACTTGGAAAATAAAAAACTTTTGACAGAATCGCAATTTTTGGAAGAAAGAGACCTCAGCCGGCCTATGGCAGGCTGCTATAGCATGGGAAATTTTTTTCTATCCCAAATACATATATAATAATTGCGATTCTGATAACCAGAGCAAAAAATTATGGTCGTTTGAAGTTTTGACAAAAATAAAATTTGCTACTTTTTTGGAACTTTCAAATCTGACCAAACTAAAAACTCTAGCTATTTTTCCCACAAAATATGGATTAAAAGAAGTTACCACAAAAAAGTTCAGCCAAAAATAACAACTCTAGCTACTAAAACAAAAAATTCCAAATAATTCAGCAAGGGTGGTCGCTAAAATCCGTCGCTACATGATTTCCACTATTACTCTGTTTTTCCGCAAGCAAAAGTGGTCATTAAATCCATCGCAAAATACTATTCACGGCAAAACACCCTAAACTGAAACAGGGGAAACACTTAACAAAAAAACTAAAACAGAACACACACTAAACAAAATACCAAGACACTAAACAACACTAACACAAACACTAACACAATACTAACAATTAAACATAAAACACAAAAGAATTAAACACTCACACGGCACTAGCTATTATGAACCTTTGGACACTACTCCTCGGCAACAGCGCCAAATTTGATCGACACCGTACCCGAATCAAATAAACATTAAAATGCAGTAACTTGGAAGTGATCCTAGGTCGTCTCCCAATGAGCAATGATCAACCAAACGTTCATAACAGATAGTAGGAAAATAGTAACGAATTGGGGGGTTGTTTTTTTTTTTTTGTAAATTAAACAAAGAGTAAAATTGAATTAGAAAATATCAGAATTAAAAACGCATTGCTTCCCCTTGATTCACAAGCAAGTCTCTTATCCTAGGTTACGAGAGTTTATCCTTTATCAGTTCAACCACTTAATCCAACCCTAAATTAAATTACTAAGCGAAATTTAACATAAGGCATTCATTATGTGATTAAGCAACACATACACCAATTAATCATAAACGATCATTAAGCACGAACGTAATTAAGCGTAGAGACAATTAATCAAGCACTAAGCATGCATGAATTAATAGCAACAAATTCAGAGTAATTAGTGAAGAGGAAAAACTGAACAGAATTTAACAGTAATAATAGAACCTCAAAGAGAACTGTGCTTGATCCTCAAGAGAAAGCAACGCTGGAGACTTAGCCTTCCATTAATCAATAGAGAACGAAATTATAGATTGAAGAACGGAATTTTATTGCTAAAACAAAAAGTCAAAACTGGAATTGCAAAACGAAAAAGTGTCTAAGAAAAGCCTAAAACTAAAAAACAAAAACAGGAGAGAGAGAGAGAGAGAGAGAGAGAGAGAGAGAGAAAAGAGAGTCTAAACTAGAACCTTGGTGTTGTTATATAGTTTTTCTAGTCCCAAAGGTTACAAATTTATTTTAAATCCAAGCCCATAAATAAAATAAAATAAAATCTAGATAAGATAAGATAAGATAAGATAAGATCTAGATGAAATAATATCTAGATGAGATCAAATCTAAATAATATCTATATAAGATAAAGTCTAGATAAGATAAAATTTTGTAGAATAAAATAGTCTGTCATCTTCAAGTCCAAGCCCAATTCTAGATTCAAGCCCAATGCTTCATTAATTCCTGAAATTAGATTAAAAACATCAAATTAGCTTAATGGGCCCAAATAATAAAATTGCCTAATTAATTTGACAATTAAGACTAATCAGTACTTAAAATGGTGCAAAAAGGGTTAAGAAATAGGAGAAAATAATGGCACATCAATCACCTTATTCTTCACCACATCAAGAATGGTGGGATTCAACCTTCTCTATGGATTCCTTACAAGCCTGGAATCATCCTCCAAAAGTATTCGATGGATGCATATGGAAGGATTTATTCTAGGAAGGTTAGCAAGTGTCCACCCAATGGCCTTTTTGTGGCCTTTAAAAACATGCAGCAACTTATCCTCATGCTCAAGTGAAAGGCTACTAGATATAATGACTGGGAGCTTTTGGGCATCATCTAAATATGCATACTTAAGGTGCTCAGGTAGTGGTTTCAGCTCCAAGGAAGGTGGTTGAATCGTGGAAGGCAAGGGAAGGTTGATAGCTGGTGGAAGAGAAATAAGAGGATCAAAACCTATACCTGCATCACAATCAGAATGAATTGTAGAAGAGATCTCTGCATAAATACTACATATAGTAGTACACTCATCAGAATCATCACAGATACAATCAAAAGAACCAAGATTAAAGTCATAAAAATCAGAAAAATCAAGAAGTAAATATGTACTAATATTTACACTATCTAATTCATCATCAATGATATCTACTAGGAAAACAAAATGCTCCTCTGTCGGATGTCTCATGGCCTAAAAAATGTTGAAATGCATAACATCTTCCCCAAACTCCATGGAAAGAGTCCCTACATGGACATTGATTTTGGTCCTGGTGTCATAAAAATGGTCTCCCTAGGCATCAATATGGACCCATGGCTGGAAGACTCATTCTCCATATCCAAAATATAAAAATCTGCTAGAAAAATCAAATCCTTAACTCGCACCAGCACGCCTTCAATGACTCCAAGTGGAATCATAGCTCTACGGTTGGCTAGATGGATGACAACATCAATGGGTTTTAAATCACCTAGATGTAATGATCTGTAAACTGATGTGGGCATGACATTAATTGAGGCTCCAAGGTCAAGCATGACATCTATAAAAGTGCATTCTCCAATGGTACAATGGATAGTAAAAGTTCTAGGATCATTGCACTTATGTGCCAAGGTGGATGGTGGAATGGCAGCAACATTTTTGCTCTGTATAAGTACAAAAACATTTCTGCCCAACTTCACTTGCTCATTTCCCTTCAATTTCCTCTTATGAGTGCATAAATCCTTCAAGAACTTTGCATTCTTTGGAATTTGTTTGATGGCATACAAGAGGGGAATATTGACTTCCACCCTCTTGAAAGTCTCAAGAAGATCAAAATCAAGCTCCACTTTCTTTGCATGAATGGATCTAGAAGGAAAAGGTAGAGGAATTTGTTTTGGTGCATAATCAGTTTTGGCACTATCATCAATTTTGGCACCAATATATGTTGGCTTTGGAAGCTCTTTGCCATTGCTCAAGGTGATAGCACTCACATTCTCCTTTGGATTAATAATTGGTTGTGCAAGAATATTGCCAGAACCTTGTTGCTACAACTGGTTGATAGTTGTAGCTAATTGTCCAATCTGAGTCTGCAAGTCTTGGATAATGGCACTCATATTTTGTTAAAACTGAATATTGTTGGTGGCCATTTAATTCATCAAATCCTCCAAGGAAGGTCCAACACTGCTATTCTGCACAGGTTGTGCAGGTGGAGGTGTAGAATACTAGAATTGTTGTTGTTGTTGTCTAAAAGGAGGAGTTTGATATTTGCTAGTGGAGGGTTGGAACTGTTGTCTGAATGGATGTTATTATGTGTGCTGCTATTGTTGCTGCTGTTATGGACCAAGACCATACCTCAAGTTTGGATTATCTCTCCAACCAGGATTGTAGGTGTTGGAGTAAGGATTATATTGTTGTTGTTAAGGTCTGAATAGCTGTCCAGGTTGCATGGTGGAACACACTACATGAAACTCCTTTAGATGCTTATGTTGATCTTCACCTACAACACCATGATACTTTGGCAGCAAATGGGTTAGTCCAGACTTTAGCTCATAACTAACCTCACTCTCAGGATATTGAATACAACAAGGTTGATACACAACATCTAGTGTAGCCAATTCCTTAAGAGTTCGGTTGTTATCAACCATTATATCAACACTAGAATCAAAAGCAATAAAAATAGGCTTAGAAACAAAATTAGAAATATAGTCAGCAATTAATTCAGTATGCACTACACTATCATCAAAAACTACATTATCATGCACAACTACACTATGATGCAAAACTACACTTCTACTCCTATTATTTCTACTCAACCTATGAAATGCCTTATCTATCTTTGGATCATATGGATGCAAGTCACCTGATTTGGACCTAGTCATGCAAAGATAAGTTCATTAATGACAGCACAGACATAAATACAAACAACTACACTACATAGAACACTATTCACAATATATGCTAAAATACTACAAAAAAATGAAAAACTGCCTCAAAAACATTTTTAAAAAAATTCTGAAACACCACGATATATGTTTAAAAATCATTTGTTATTTTTTGTAATTTTTTTATGAATTTTAAAAATCATGAAAATAGAAAAAAAAATCCAAAAGTGGTCTAAATCAATGAATTTGGCCAAAATGACCCCTAATGCTTGTGTTTGTCCCTCAGAGGGGCACCTTGATGTATGAATTTTTTTCTACATTCTGGCAAAGTTTCAACCCAACAAGTAACTAATTCTGATTTTTTGCAAAATGAACTAACTAACTAACTTCCACTAACATATAGAGTGACTACTCAGAAGGAATGGATGGGCCTTGATTTGGCCCATCTAATCTACCTAATTAAACTAATCACATAAAACAAAAGCCCAACTTGCAGCCCAATTATTTAAGGGCAGAAACTCTTACTTCCAAGCTTAATTTAACCCTCGAATTAGCATAATTGCCAAAGCGCATTTGTAACAAAATTAAAGATCTTTTTCTTAGCTTTCCAAAGACTACTCACACATTTCATTTGAAATTCTGTAGTATCCTCTAGGCCCTGCACAAGGAAAATAGGTCAAGTAAACATAAAATCTAAAATTTAACTACAATTCTCAATTAAGTTCAATCATTTGCCTTATACCAAAACTGAGTTAAGGTAAAAAAAAATAAGAGTCAAAGGGATGCTAATTAAATTAAAAAAATAAAAAAAAATATTAAACTACAAATATTCAATCAGTGGAAAAAACTGGAATAACAACATCACGAATCCTATTCACCACTTATGGGAAAAGAGCAACAAATGAGCTTTGAACATTCCAGTAATTATGAGAGGATTCATTTAACTGCTAGTAGTTCTTAGGTTCGGTATGAGCCATACTTGTTAAGCAATGTATAGTTTTCTTTCTTTTTTTCTTGTATTTTGGCTTACATTTTGTCGTTGTAATCCTGATTGTTAACATAGTGCCATCTAATCTGGATCCTTAAGGTTTTTCTTACTCTTTAATCCTTTATATAAGTCCAACGTGGGACCGATAAAGTTCATCACAATGGTCCTTTAAACATGCTGATAGGAGTGAAATTTGTAGCTGCTATGGGAAAAAACTCACTTTGAAAATCTCAACCTCTTGAAAGGGGTGAATTTCTAATCATCTGCTAGGTTATGCAGAATTGTAGATGGTGCTCTACATTGTTTTATGTTATGTTGAAAGATCAGTATCACAAGTTGAACTGTCCTTGAAGTTATAAAAATATTAATTCCCATACTTTTAAATTTTTATATATGTTGCAATAAGTTTAGATTAATTTAGATACATATCCGAGTCATATTCAACACTTCAAAAATCAATTCCATCAAACTTTTAATGCGTACAATGCCTCAACCAGTTGAACTTTAAGGCTTGTATTGTATTTTTTATCTCGACCTTGAAACCCAGTTGACTGCATCCATGGTAGCATTAGAATAAGGGAAGTTACATCATTCTTAATATTGGAGTTCAAAATTTGATTTTCTGTGGTGAAGATTAAAAGCAGTAGGCATTTTTCACAACTAACTGGATTTTTTTCTTTTTCTGAAATAAACGAAACTATGCAAATTTCTTTTGCCTTGCAACATGGAAGATTTTATTTTCCTCTTAAATTCCCTTAAAATATCAATACAAGCACTTTTTTGCTTACAAAATATCAATATAAGCACTTTAAAGGCTTGTATGCATTCTAAAGTTTAATGTACAACGACTTCAGTTGAGTTCTTTTCGAGAACGAATGTATGTTTGTTACGCCTTCTCCTGGAACAAAGAAATACAAAAACACATACAACAGATAAATTATTTAAGAAACAACACCAGTTAATCTTAAATTATTTGTCAGATCTTTATGATATAGAAAATATTTTTGTTATACATGTGCATGTGCATATTGCTTATTTATTTTGTCATTTTTGGTAAAGAGGAGTATAAAATGAAATTAACAGGTACGCATAATGCTGAGCAATTCTTATAATTTGGTTCTTTCTAGTTACTTCTTTATTGGACAAAGAGAAAAATATAGAATAAAATGAATGGTGTGATGGAGACAGATAGAGAGAAAAAAATAATTTTGTATAAATTGTATAATATGATATTTCAAAAATATATTATAACATACAGAGTTTCGGAAAACCTATCGATAACTTCATATTTCTGACACCTATTTGGAGAAGTCTTTATTACAAGACAGGTCATCGTCATTCAAAGTGCTTATATTATAACATAAAAACTTCTTCGAATAGATGTCACGAAAGCCAAAGGCCTGATCATATCCCAAGTCAATAGAATTGAGGACCCAGTATCCTTTATTTTTCATCTCCTGAAGCATAAAAAGATATGCATCATTTCTGCAAAATCTACCTTTCAAGTGCTTCTGAAAGGACCTTATAATTTCTTCATTTATGACCTCTATTTCTCTATTAACATGCTTAATTTTGGTCTCAAGTGCATGCTTTTTCTTCCTCATCTCCATCAACTCATCACTCATAATCTAACAGAAGCAAAGAAGATATCAGTGAGATTAGTCTAAAAGAGTTATGAGAAATATTTTTCAACTAAGAACCAATTTTTATTTAACATTTTACCTTCACATGATTTCTGATGCCTTGCTTTAATTGTGCTGACTTTTTCCTTGTCACTTCAAAACGTTTGATTTCTTTATGGAGTTTATCACAATTTTTTTGTTTACAGTGATGATTGTAAGAACTATATTTCATCTGTACCTAGAGTTACCATGTATATATATAAGTCATAATTCAAATAACCCCAAAAAGAATTAAATGAACGACTTTAATGTTAATAATTTAACATCAATATATACCATTTTATAAGATAACAAAAGTTAAAATAATAGCACAAAATAAAAGGCACGGATCAAAATTCTTAATTTACATTCTTCATGAGCTCTAGAAGACGTGAACTTGAAGCATCATCTGTCTTGTGGCACATATTTTTATTTCTTAATAGCTTCTTTTCCTCAATCAAGTTTCTAGTCCCATGTAGCATCATATAATTCAACTTCTGACGTATTGTGACACAACAAGGGAAAAAAACGGTCAAATAATAAAACAAATTATCTACGGATCTAACCAAATAGACTATTAATTTTGGTTTTACTCTTACCTTATTGTCTAGCTCTTCTGTTGTGCATGACTTGATAGCTCTCCCTTTATGTGGTTTATTTGCACAAGAGAAATTGTCTAGTGCCAGATGCAAATGCCTCAGGATGTCCATTTTCCTAGCAATACCATAATTGCGTCTATAAAGATTGTAGTTCTCCAAATCATTCAGCCTAAAAACCATCCTTGCCCGTTCAATCTGTTTAGAGAAGTTTCCATAAAATATGATTTTTGACACCACCCAAACTCAAACATAGATTAATTTCTAAGAAACTACTAATTTTTATAGTATATCAAAATACAAAAATATTAAAATATGGCTCGTTTTTACCAGTTGTTCATGTCTTATAATGTAATATACTCAACACAGAGGAAAATAGTCAACCATATTAAACTTGGCACATACCACTTTTTCTCGTATCTGAAATTTTAGTTGATCGCTATCTGCAACATTGTCCTTCGGTCCCATATTGTGTGTATGATTCTGTATTATGCATCAACCTTATTATCAACTGTTCCATTTCGGTTAGAAAGTACAAATAAGTAAATATAAAGACATCGAAGAAATTATATGGATACATAGTATGAGATTAATAAAAGATCATTGTTTTCCAACTTACATGAAAATAGTTAAAGTAGATATTGTTAAAATATGATATAAATTTTTAGAATAGAAAATAAAGATCCTAGAAATTTATGATTTATCTAGAAGTAATGTAGCAGAAAAGTATAAGAGAATTATTAGGAACAATCAAAAAAGATTTAGGATATGGTCCAAATAGATGTTAGTATTTCAGACTATTATATAAAGTCTAGAAAAATCTATCTCTAGAAGTATGATGTTTTAAACCTTACTTTCCTATAAATAGACTTACAACACTTTAATATAATGAGTTTTAGGAATCAATATAAACTCCTTCTTCCATTGTCTAAGAGCTACCCGATTATAAAATCATTTACTACTTCTAATTAATATTTCCAACTACATCTCCATCCTAAATCCAACTATCAATCATCGTTCAATAACTAACTTTCTATTCCCTTAAAATAGTAACAGATACTAACCGCAAGTGATGAAGTTGTCTATTTCTTCCAAGCACTTCTCCGAGAGTTCAGACTAAGGATTAAATCTTGAGATAGAAAGCAAAGTTTAATTTCTTATTGTTAAATATAGGCCACACAGTCAACTCTCTTGCCGTGATAAAAAAAGTCAACTCGCTTGCACCCCACGCCAAGTTGGTCAATTTGCTAGTATTGTGGATAAGCAACAGCGATTCATAATGCATATTATAATATTGGTGATTTGGCCCTTCAAGTTAAAAGCTTTCAGATCGGTAGGAATAGTTTGTATTTTAATTATTCTTATGTCTAATAAGAATTAGTTTGTTTTATTTTTTTAAAATTGCCTTTATTTTAAAAATTAGTTATTTAAAATAAAAATCAAACTATTGATTGTCTTAAGAAATTAAATTGTTTCCGGAAATAAAAATAGAAATTATAACTATCTTTAAAAATAAAGTGTTTTTTTTATAATTATAATAACTGCATAAAAAAGAATTTTTGTTATTTATACATATTTTTTTTTATAACAATAAGGTACTTTTTCTATGTATTATTTAAACTACTTTTTTTACAAGCATAAATTAACATAACGTTTAGGTAGGATTAAAGACAAATTTGAGATTATAATGACTTGATAATGATTTTTATTGGAAGTGTTATACCCAACTTTTCAAAAAATAAACGTTGTTTTCTCTTATTTTCCAAAATTTATACTAAAAAATCTAGAGGGAATATAAAAATTCTATTCCCCACTGTTGCCATCAAAGTTTTGAGTTCTACTTAATAATGAGTTTTAATAATTCTTCATGCCAAATCCCGGAGAGAATTGTAAAAATGACAATTTACATCCCGAGGATGACATTAGGAAGTGACTCAAATGACTGTAGCACGACAATCTGAGCTTGAAATCATGTTTTATATATTTTAATATATAGTTCTGAGATTTTTTTCTTACATTTTGTCTTTTGTCTATGGCAAGCGGATATGGTTCACCCATAAACATAATGAAATCAATAAAGTCGATTCAGTTTTAGGTGAAATACATATAATTACACTTTTTATAAAAAAAATGAATAATTGTTTAGTTAAAATGGATTTAATATAAAGTTTAGACTAAAAATACTTAAATAATTATTAAAAATAGAAAAATAACTATCTAAAACTAATTTTACTTCATGATAGTTATCAAGGTTTATGCTTTCAGTTGTAACATCCCAATTTTTCATATGTGGTAGACAATGTTATTGTTTTGTTATGCGACTGAATAGTGTTTTTAGACTACTGAAATACAAAAATGAGATGTTATCATAATATACCTAGGTGTGGTTAAATTCTGAAGTTTTTAAGTTAAAGTCTAGAAAGAATAAGGATAATTCAAAGAGAAATCTCTAGTTAAATAATGGTCAACTTATTAATGACCTAGATGCTAATAATTAGATTTTGGTCTAAAAATAGAAATTAGAAGCTTGAAAGAAAATTAGTAATTAATGTAAGTAAAAATAGAAATTAAGTGGAGATAATTAAGGTTGATTAATGGTGATTTAGATTTCATAGAATTAGAAAAGAGGCAATTAAGTCATAATAGTTTAAAGTGGAGGGAATTTTCATAAATGACTATATAACTAATTACAGCTCATGATGATAGAGGAAACTTTGTGTTGTGTAATTTGTGCATATATGAATTTATTGTGTGTGTGTGATTAGGCCTTGCAATTCCATTGGTCCAAGCTTCTCACCTACAATTGTTTTTTTTTTTTTAAAGCCAAAGCCTAGGCCAATTCTCCCATTTTGATGAAGCTTTTGGAGAAAGAAGAAAACATATTTTTCCTCTTCTTCCAAGTTTTACCAAGTGTTCCTGAGCACTTCTTCCATCAAGCTTAGGTAAGTGATCTCTATTTTCAACTCTAAGCTTGATTTTCACTTCATTTCTTGCTCTATTCTCACTAGTAGTTTCAAAACCTTATTTTGCACTCTTGAAGGTTGGAAACATGAATCTAAACTCCCTCATTCTTCCTTCTAAATATTTTGGAGCCTGCAAGAGGTAAGGGGGTCTCTCCAACTCTTGAACCATGTGCTTGTTGTTGAACTTCCTTGAACATGTTGTTGCTTTGAAATTTTCAAGCTTTCTGTCATGTCCTGAATTTGTGTGCTAAGTTATTTTCCTTAAGTTTTTTATGCCAAAAATGAGTTCTTTGCATGTTAAAGCATAGAGTTTTCCTTAAATTTCACTTAAATAGGAGTTTCCTAGAAAAAGTTACTAATAAAACAAGTTTAAGGACCTTTAGCAAAATGAAAATTTTGTCACAAATTTGGATTGAGAATTACAAGACTGTTATTATTAAAGTTTTTTACCTCAAAAATGAGTTTTTTAGGTTTGAAAATGTAGGGTAGCATATAAGATTTATGAAAATCCGACTCCCGAAGCACCGAGAGAGCTAAAAATAAGCTAGGAGCAAAACTATGAAAAGTCAAGTGACAGAGTGATTTTAGATAGTAGATTACCTAACTTTAGAATCTGTGCCTCCATATAAATTATCTTAAAATTATTTATTTTCTGGAACTGCAGATTTATTTACTATTATATTGCTGAAAAAATGCAAGATCTGATGATTGATGCATGTTCTAAAATTGTGATAATTCTCTGCTGATAAGACCGACAGAGTGTGAACTCCAACAATTATATATGTGGCATGCAAATTTAATTCTAGTCTATATATATATATGTTTGCATATTGTCATTTATATATATATATATATATATATATATATATATGTTTGCATATTGTCATTTTTATCTATACGCGTTGTGGTTTGGGTCCAGGGGTGTTCAACCCTCAACAAATTGTTTGTTATGATTGATTAGATAGCTATCATTACAAGCATTATGTTGTCTATATGTTTGTATGACAAGTGGTTTCTACCGCTTAAGGGATCATGAATGGTTCCCTAAGAGTAGTACGTAGGCCTGACCCTCGTCTCTCTTTCTTGTTTGTTTATTTGTACGTGTTCCTTGATGTAATTGGCACGAGGACTGGACAAAGAGTAGAAGAACCAATGGTTCTATTTCCTTCTATGAGAAGGTGACATTGCATTGAGAAAGTGGATTATGGACAGAGATACCCTAAGGTGTAGTGGGCGGAGAGGTTCGAAGAACCTAGGAGAATTAGCGAGTGGTGACTACTCGGCATTTGGTGCACTCATTTAGCGTAGTTAACTTGTAGACCTCACTTTGCTACTCCTAGCCTACTCAATGTATCTGTACGTAGTGATCACTTGTAGACCTCACTTTGCTACTCCTAACTTCCTCACATGATTTTATAAGACCATCAAGATCTGGGAGAATTGGTGGCAGTGATTGAGCCTAATGGTGAATTAAGTGTGATAGTTACGCGCTTAGGATATGAGAGTGTCGTTTATTTTGATAACCACACACAATGGTTATGTAGATTGCATGTTTTAATTTTGTTTTACTATTGTTTGTTGTTTATGGCATTTAAGGAACGGAGGACTCACCCTTACAAGCAACAAATTTTAAGTACTGATGATGCTGAGTACACCGAGAGTACCGTAACACGGACTACACATCATCACACTTACCATACTCAAGTCCACGTAGTGCCAGCTCATAGACCAGATACAACATGCATCAAGTACACCTAATGGAGGTTACAGAGGACCGAGGTGACCATTTGGACAAGTCGTTCGAGGAGATGGAGGAGTACCAAGAACTACTGAGACAGTTGGAACTGATGTCTGAGGAAGAGAATGATGATTCTTCCAAGGACGCGTCTTAGTTAGTTCTATACTTCTAGTGTGATAAGTGGTCTGCTCTGGTCCTAATTTCTTCATTGTTTTGATGTGTTTTGAGAGATATTTTCTCCACAGACATGTATTTTGTTGTAGCAGGGATGAAAAATGTATTTTGTTTATCATCACACTATTATTGGTTGTATCCGTATATTTGTTTGGAACACTACAAGTTTTATTATATTTATGTATGAAAACTAAATTTCTCTATATTTGCATTTATTCTAATTCAATGCAACTATTTAGCATTTTCTAACTATCGCGTTTTGTTTTAAAAAAATAGTATGAAGATGTTTTTATTATTTATAAGTAGCGGTAAAAAAAGTGACACATATTTCTAAAATAAATTAAATTAAAGCATTTTCAAGCAGTACTTTCAGTTTAAAATTTAAGGTGTTACATTAGTCTCATCTGAAATAAGACATAAGGATCCATACAAAGTTAAGGATAATTGCTATAATAGACATGTGGCTAGAATAAGTGATTTCTCAAATCCACCCTCTCCATGTATCGGAAAAACCAAGATGCTCCATCTATATTGTCTATTTTGAAAAGAAAACATCCTTTGTTAAATCTCTTTGCATAGTCCACAATCTCATTGTTGGAGCAATCTTCATTGGCTAGTACTCCAACCTAAAGATTGTTGGTGCGAATTGGTGATGTTGACTCCACAACAATGAAGAAATACCAAAGAAGAAACCATTGATGGTGATGATCATTCAAGAAATCATCAACAACAAAGAAAAGCACAATTCTCCTAGGCATGTGTAAACACTAACATTTATGTTCTATTTGCCCCCAACAATCTCTATATAAATTGGATGCAATCGGTGTCTTGGAGAATCTCCTTGAAGATACAATGAGAGTTTGTAACATATTGTCAATGACAAAATAATAGCTTCCTTAATTCTCTCCGTGCACAATGGAAGAAAGGAAATTATTTGGATACAAAAGAATGTAATGATTTCTCCTTTTGTTGTTCCTTGTGTACTCTAGTCATTTTTTCTGTATGTAGATTGGTTCTATTTATAGACCATCTCATGTGTGTTTCGTGAAGTGATTTAACCTTTCAAAGAGACACATCTGTTGATTTAGTGGAGAGTCACATCTAACTACCCTTGGTGAGGAGTCACATCTCACAACCCTTTGTGAGTAGTTACATCACATGATTTTAATGAAAAGTCACAACCTTTAATTTTGAAAACCTCTCCCAATCCCCACCATTTTCAAAATATATCCAAATCCCATTACTCTGAAAATCACATGGTTTTAGATAAAGGTATCTCGCAATTTGAACCTTTACTTAGTAAGTTATGGATTTCACTTATCCCAAGTATTACGGTAAACAAGCTTTGAACCAAATAATCATTAGAACAAGCTTGCATAACTTACACATGCAATCTTAGAACCATTGAACGAATTGCTAAAGTGGCACATTTAATAAGGCCTTGTGTCGTGTATCATTTTCATGAGAGCTTTAAGAGTTATGCCCTTAACTCCAAGAAGCAGCCTCACTTCACTCCTATATAGGTAGACCTTATCAAAGGTGATCCATAATTAACACTTTAGCATATGTGCTATACAACCATTAAGAACAAATGTTTGAGCTTCCCCTTTTATTTTCTTTGTGGTCCAAGTACTTTTAAATTAAACTCTTGGGATGTATCTATTATTGTTAAGTACTTGCAATTACTCTAACATTTGAAATCCTACCTACTTGGTATAGTAAATCATGCACATATATATCACGAGACATAAATAGATAAATTTGCATCAAGATAAGAAGACCAAGATGACATAGCTCTATGTGGAGCTTGTAGGGCTTGGATCTTCTTCCTCAAGGGAGTCCTTTGCTTCTTAAAGTTCAATGGCAACAGAATGGAGAAGGAGGAAAGATGATTGGAGACGTCACTTCAAGGAGAAGATGAGTCAAGAACAAGCTCATCACCATAGGAAACCATGGATAAAAGCTTGAAGGTAGGAGAAGATGAGTGGAGGGAGAGGGAGAGAAGGAGTACGAAATTTTGTGCCTCAAATGAGGTCTGAACTTTGAAGTGTAATTCTCAAATGATCAAAGTTGAAAAAATGCACACACATGGCCTCTATTTATAGCCTAAGTGCCACACAAAATTGGAGGGAAATTTGAATTTCAATTCAAATTTCACTTGAATTTGAAATTGAATTTGTGGAGCCAAAATTTCACTAACTATGATTAGTGAATTTTAGCTATGGCTCAGCCCACTAATCCAAGATCAAGTCCAAGATTCTCCACTAAGGGTGCTTAGGTGTCATGAGACATGTAGAGCATGAAGGACATGCACAAAGTGTGACTATATGATGTGGCAATGGGGTGTAGCAAGCAAATGCTCACCTCCCCTTATAAAATTTAATTGGATTGGGCTTCTCCCAATTCAATTAAATTTATTTCCCAACACACACATCAAATATTCACTTAATGCGTGTGAAATTACAAAACTACTCATAATACAAAAACTAGTCTAGGTGCCCTAAAATACAAGGGTTGAAAAATCTTACATTTTTAGGGTACCCTACCTACATTATGGAGCCCTAAATACAAGGCCCAAAAATAATAACATCCTAATCTATGTACAAAGATAAGTGGACCCAACCTTGGCCCATGGGCTCATAAATCTACCTTGAGGTTCATGAGAACCCTAGGGCATTCTCTTGCATCTCTGACCCAATCTTCTTGGAATCTTCTATCTAATGCCCTTCGAGGGTAGGATTGCATCATTCTCTCCCTCTTGAAAAGGATTTGAGCTCAAATCCAGAGGTTCTTGAAACTCTGGGCTTCTTCCCTCAACACCTATAAAAAGAATAAAAACATATATATTAGTGGTGTTTGGTATGTTAGAGTAAGGTAAGGTCTAAAAACCCTTTTCTTCGGCATCTTCCCATGAGGGAACATGGTTCCTCACCAACTCAATGAGTGGTTCTACAAGTATAGAAAAATATAGGACAAACCTTTTGTAAAAGTTTGTTAAGTCATAGAAGCCTCAAATTTTCCTTATACTTGGTGGAGTGGGTCACTCAGGAATGACCTTTATTCTCTTAGGGTTCGTGGGATCCCCTTGATCACTATTAAAAAAATTAAGGAAAGTAATGCAATAAAACATAACTTTTTTTGTATTTTCATGTTGATTATTCCTATCAAAAAGTGCGACAAACCTAAGGTGTCCCATATGAGCACCTAAGTTTGTATTGAAATTAAAAACAAGTATAAACCTACCTAATGAGTCCCTATGTGTGTGAATCATGAAGATGTTGGATGCATGGGTGATTTTACAAAAGAGGGTTGCACCACTCAACACATTCATCATACCACCTATCACAGGGATTTGGTGCCTCATAATACCTATTTTGGGCACCAACAACGCACAAGGAGTTAAGCTCTTACGAATCAAACCCTCATCCAAAAACTCCTTTACTTGAGGAATAACCTCAAGCTCAAGAGGTATGGTAGTGCTAAGGGATGTTTCCCTTGATAAGAGAAGGTAGAAAGATTGTTTAAGAAGGAGTGCTCTTTTGATATCACCTTTTGTTGCAAAATGATTATCCTTCTTAACAATCTTCTTAGAGGAATCATTTTCCTTTTTTCCCTTCCCATTGGCCTTTGAAGACAAGGCCTTACGATTCTTATTTTTCTTTTGTTTTTCTAGTTTTTCTTCATCATCCCTCTTATCTTTCATAGTTAGTTGATCTTTGGCCACCTGTGAAGGTGTTTGAGGATGCAACACAAATTTAGTTCCAAGATGGGTGAGAGTAATCTCATTAGTTAAGCCATTGTAAATGATCTTCCTATAAAATTTCCATGGCCTTCCTAAAAGAATATGCCCTGCTTCCATGGGCACTATATCATAATTAACTTCATCCTTATATGTCCCAATGGAGAAAGGTACCTTCACTTGTTTGTTAACTATCATTTCCCCTTGCTCATTAAGCCATTCAAGTTTATAAGGTTTTGGGTGGGAAATGATAGTGAGGTTCAAATTGGAAACTAATCTTGTGCCACAACTATTGCAACAAGATCCAGTATCCACAATGAGAGAATAAGTTTTATCTAAAATTTTGCATCTTGTATGAAAGATATTCTCTCTTTGGGATTGAGATAGATCACAAGATTGACCTCCAAGGAGCCTTCTAACCATTAGGAGGTCACCTTCTTCATGGGGGTAGACTTCCTCACTAGACTCTTCACCCCTTACTTCATCTTCACTTTCACTAGAGGAAGGGGAAGAAGTAGTCTCCTCTTGACTACTATAAATGTCTTGACCCCTCATTATCATGGTTTTCTTTGTGGGTCATTGAGAGGCAATGTGACCTCTCCCAAGACATTTGAAACGTTTAATGTTGCTAGTCCTTTCTTGGGAACTAGGCTTAGGGGTGGATTTCTCTATGGTCTTACCCTTATCTTCCTTGGGTTTGGAAGGTGCAGCCCACAAAATTCCTTGGGCTTAGTCCTTCCATGGATAAGAGTGAAAGCCATAAGATTTTGAAGAAGACTTTCTTTTAATTTGTTGTTCCACTCTTATACAAAGTTGGACTAGCTCATCTAGGTCCTTATATGGAAGGAGTTCAACCTTGTCGCTTACTTCCATATTAATCCCATTAAGGAACCTAGCTATGCTTCTTCTTTCCTCCTCCCTAAGTCCAGCTCTTAAAAGGAGTAGTTCCATTTGTTTTCTATATTCTTCAACACTCATACTCCCTTGTCTAAGCCTTTGGAGCTTGTCCATAAGCTCCCTTTCATAGTAGGAGGGAATGTGCCTCTTCCTAAGGACACTCTTAAGATCATTCCAATACTCTACTGGAGGATCCCCATGAATCCTTTGTTTCCAAACAAGGTAAGTCCATCAATAGAGGGCATACCCTTAAAAGCTAATGGTAGCCAATGGAACTTTTTTCTCTTCGCTAATATGATGGCAAGCAAAGAGTTGTTGAACCTTCATTTCCCAATCTAACTAGGCCTCAACATTATCTTTTCCATGGAAATATGGGAAGCTAATGTTAACCTCTTAAGGCCTTCTATCCTTTTCTCTTCTTTGGGAATGGTTTTTAGTATGGAACTATGACACCCTCTATAATAGCCGCTAAGTTCTTCACTTAAACTCTTGCAAGAGTCATGACTACTATAGGAGACATGTTTTTCTATTTTCATTTCTTTCATTATTTTTCTTCTTTCTTCCTCTCTTATTTGTTCTCTCTCATCTTGATTTATTTATACCCTCTCTTTTCCTTTTTCTTTACTTTATAGTTTTTATTTTCATAACTTGAGGGAACTCAACTCATCTAAGATTCTAGATAGAGGATCCTTATGACTAGTACCCTCACCATTAACACTAGATGGATGATGACTCATGTTGGTTCCTAAGTCGTGGTTCTTTCTTGTTAGGGATTTCTAAAAGGTAAAAGCTAGGGTTCAAAAGAACTCAAGATAAGTGTGATAACCAAGAAGAAAGTATTATTTAATTACAAGATAAATTAGGTGTGACTAGTAAAGAAAATAAGCTATGAAAGTAAGTAAGAAATTAAAATGCAAGAAATGTAAACTAGGCAGATCCTAAGAGTGTATAGATGACCACATTTAATGTTCCCAACAAAACACTCACTATCCTCAGGGAAAATTGCCTGAAATTATTACACATAAATGGAAGTTTCGTAACCTATTGAAGGCTCCCAACACACTTCCAATGAAAGGCTTTTTAATTACAAAACTTAAAAGCAATGAAGGTAAGTAAATTGTCAATTACAAAATTACAAGATGGTCCTCACTTTTTGTGGTTGTTCTCTCTTTGGTGATTCACTCAATTTGGAGTGTTTCTTAGTCGAATAGCTATTAAGGTGGTTGGCCCCTTTCTGCTTGACTCAAGTTCTTCAAGGGATGGCACAAATCCTCATTTCCAATTCTCTATATGGCAACTCACAAACAAGGAAACAAAAAGGCAAGCAATAACCAAAGACCAAAAAGTGAAATGAAAGTTAAACCAATAGAGTTTTAACAAGACAAATTTTCAAGGATTATTCAACAATTAAAGCAATGAAAAGCACATAAAAGAAAGCTAGGACTCAAAGAGAAACCTAGAATGGCTCTAGAGTAGAGTAGAAAAACTAAAAAAAAAAACTCAAGAAACCTCTAGTTTTGGCACTTGTCTTCACACTAATTTTCATTTTAAATTTCATAAGATTGGTATAAAATATGCACCAATTATAGAACAAATTTTGAGCCAAACAACAAACACACTTCCCTTTCACTTTCTTTTTCTGGACACTGATTTTCCTACCAACGTGTATGATTTTTATTATTTTTTCCATTTATCCAAATGACTTGGTTCCTTTTTTCCAATTTTGGTACAAATCTCTAGAAAATTCAGTAATCATTTCAGCTAAAAATTCGTAGTGATCAATTCCCAGTAATTTTTACAAGTTCGTGTGTCCAAGCTGCCACCACCAGTAATTTCAACCTAGAAATCAAGAGTAGTGTTTATGTTGCTTAAGACTTAGATAGTTATAATTTGTGTTTGCTTATGCTAAATTGTCTGGAATAACATAGTTCAAGAGAGCTTAAGACTTATTTTTATTCACAAATCCAACCACAACTCAGCACCACAACTCAACTTCTTCATAGGCATCATGTAGGAAACTTAGAAAACAAAAAAAAAAAAGTTCAACAAGATTGCTTCTAGGAATTGATTTAGAACATGTTATGAACTAAATAACATGCATGAATTAGACTCAAAATTCAAAAGATAGGCTAAGAGTGACAAGAATACATGAACAAATGTATCTAGAATTCAATCAACAAAATCAAAATTCAACACAAACTTAGAACATAATGTGACAATTATTATAACTAAACATGACTCTAAGACAACATGGATTAAGTGATTTACACTTAGATTTTTGTATTTTTATTCTAATCAATATTTTGGAAGAAAATTTAGATCTAAAGGTTCAGTACAAGAAGAATATGACTGAAAAATGATAGAACCTAAAATCAACACAAAAACATGATTCAAGAGTAGATCTATAAAATTTGAACCATAGAAATGCAAGAACAAGTGTAGATCTAAGATTTAATCAGTTTATTTTTTTTAATCTACTCTAAACAGCACCAAAACACAGGACAATGGAGGATATACATGGATAATAAGATGAAGAAAAAGGAATTAAAGTGAATTGACCGAACAAAAAGATAGAGGAAGCAAAAGAATATCACCTAGATGAAGATGCTCTTGATACCACATGACGTAGCTCCATGTTGAGCTTTTAGGCCTTGGATCTTCTTCATTAATGGAGTGCTTAGCTTCTTTAAGTTCAATGGAAGAGGAATGGAGAAGGAGGAAAGATGATTGGAGACACCACTTTAAGGAGAAGATTAGTCAAGAACAAGCTCACCACCATAGGAAGCCATGGATAAGAGCTTGAAGGTAAGAGAAAATGATGGGAGGGAGAGGGAGAGAAGGAGCACGAAATTTTGTGCCTCAAATGAGGTCTGAACTTTGAAGTGTAATTCTCAAATGATCAAAGTTGAAAAAATGCACACACATGGCCTCTATTTATAGCCTAAGTGTCACACAAAATTGGAGGGAAATTTGAATTTCTATTCAAATTTCACTTAAATGTGAATTGAATTTGCGGAGCCAAATTTTGGAGCCAAAAGTTCACTAATTATGATTAGTGAATTCTAGCTATGGCTCGGCACACTAATCCAAGATCAAGTCCAAGATTCTCCACTAAGTGTGCTTAGGTGTCATGAGGCATGTAAAGCATGAAGGGCATGCACAAAGTGTGACTATATGATGTGGCAATGGGGTGTAGCAAGCAAATGCTCACCTTCCCCTCTAAAATTTAATTGGATTGGGCTTCTCCCAATTCAATTAAATTTATTTCCCAACACACACATCAAATATTCACTTAATGCGTGTGAAATTAAAAAACTACCCATAATACAAAAACTAGTATAGGTGTCCTAAAATTCAAAGGCTGAAAAATCCTACATTTCTAGGGTACCCTACCTACATTATGGAGCCCTAAATACAAGGCCCAAAAATAATGAAACCTTAATCTAATATATACAAAGATACATGGGCTCATACTTAGCCCATGAGCCCAAAATCTACCCTAAGGCTCATGAGAACCCTCGGACCTTCTCTTGCATCTCTGGCTCAATCTTCTTGGAGTCTTCTATCCAATACCCTTGGAGGGTAGGATTGCATCACAAGAAGAAAACCAACCAAATAGGTATACCATTGAGGGCTAAACAAAGCTTTAAGTTTACACTCACTCAATAATGAGTACACAATCTCATGGTTATGAATTGTATATGTAAGATAGATGACAAATTACACCAACATTTGCAATACACTCCATTTCATAATAATGTACTAATAACTATTATTTATTGGCAGCTCCAATTATTCACAGTAATTCAAAAATAAATAAAACATTCTTAGTGCAAAAAATTAAAAATTAAAATATGTACAAACATTATTATTGATGTCTTCATACAATTGTTTTACCTCAATGCTTAGAGAAGTTGTGGGCACATAGCCATCAACAACATTCCCCTCTTTTTGAAAAAGGAACTTGAAAAGTTTCCATTAGATATAATTGTTGAAGAGTGCACATTTGCTTGATTTTGGATACTTGAAGAGTGGAACATCATTTTCACATCACCCAAAATTAAATGCAAATTAGTAAACATTGTCAGAATAAATACTTAAGACACAAAGGGAATTAAAATACTTATATTCTAACTCGACCATCATCAAACCAAAATTAGTTTCCACTAGTCTAAAATTTATCTTATTTTCTTAGTACTTGAAATAGGCCAACTCAACAAAATATTCCTACTGACCTAAAGAATCACTGTAAAATTCAAATTAATAGTATAGTAAATACTTACCTTTGGAATTGATGGATCTCAACCACTTAGACTCTAACTCCATTCGACTAACTTGGGAGTTTTTCTTTTCTCCTTTAGATCTTTGAGTAAGGTACATTTTTTCTGATAGTGAAAGTGATTTTTGCTTCACTTCTTTTTCATTTAATAATTAGGTTGACCTTTCTCATGCTTTTTGATAGTACTATGTGTAAAAAAAAATAGATAAGCAATAAAACATATTAATGAGGTACTGGATGTACCAAAGCTAAATACATGAGCGTTAAAGTATAATCCTTGGTTAATCCCTATTTGCATCTTTGAAAACATAAATAACCATTAACCATGGAGAACAAAAATTGTTAGGAAGAAGGCAAAACATGACGGCTGAGGGAGAAGAGCATAAACTAGGGTTACCAAAATAGAAAACTATTTAAGGAAAATAACATAATTTCATTCATTTCTCAGTCATTACAATTGAGTTGTAATATAAGGACAACACAATAGACCTGAATAAGTGACTTCATTATTTAATTAATAACTTGAAACTGGATTCCAAAATAGTCCTTAAACCTAGCTAGTGCTTTAGTTTGGCATTTAGGCATTTAGGCTTGGCATTTATGCAACAAATACACTAGACTCAAGCTTGCATGCAATGTGGTACCATTTTCAATGTAAAATCTCATCGAGCGCCTAGGATTTTAGCATGTTATTTCTCTAAAAAAATTGCATTATCATTCATGATAATCGATTAAGAGACTTTGTAATCGATTAATTCAAGCAGAGGTTGCTATCTTAGTGTCTTTGGGGCAGCCAGTAATCGATTACACCATATGGTAATTGATTACCACTTATGCAGAAGCCTAAAACCCTTTTTGGGTAAGACAGTAATTGATTATAACAATTGGTAATCAATTATGCAAGGTCTAAAACATTTTTTAAAAATGAAAAGACATTTTCTCTGTTTTAAATACACCTTACCCAAACCTAAATCATCACTTCTCTCTCACTCAGCCTCTTTTTTTGAAACCTTAAGAGGTCATGTCCACATCGTTTCGTTTTCCCTAACCCTCATGACCTTCCTTTCTTCCTTTACCCTCAACCTCCATCAATGGTTGAAACCAAGAATAAGAGGATAAAGAGCATTGGGCATAGACTAACTGCCACCAAAACAAAATCTAAGAAGGAGAAGGAGTCTGCAAATGGTGGCTCTTCAAACAATGGTAAACTGAAAGCACGTTCTCCCTCACCACCATCCTTTCTAAAGGCCACTCCTTAGTTTTCAAAAAAGCACTATGAGGCATCCTACAATAACGCCTATGCAAAGGAGTTGATTCAACCTAAGTTTATGAACTTGGAATGGCTAAATACTCAAGGGTTTATCCTTCTTGAACTTCTTGAGTGCCATAGGTTGAAGAAGTTAGTAGAGATGAAGGACACATTCTACCTAGAGTTGGTAAAAGTTTTCTACAGTATTTCCCATATTGATGGTGAGAGTGGATATATATTTGTGTGTTGAAATCAATTGTGATGACCTCTAAGGTTTGGGAAGACATTGTTGGTTTGTCTTTAAAATGGATGATGGTCAATGATAAAGGTCTCCAAGATGCTAGTGTGAAATTCAACAAGGTCACCAAATACAATGCCTTGATGAAGGATTCCTCTACATTCATTGTTATTGTTTCCAAAGGCAAGGGAAAGGAAATATTTGGCATAAGCCCCTTGTTACTGGAACATAGACTTTTGGTTTATGTGATTGCCTGAATCCTTACTCTCAGGGGGAGTAATGATGCACAACTGATAGATGAGGATCTTCTTGTCATTTGCCTAATGCAAGGGAAGATGAAGCTTAACTGGGTCAACATTGTGGTGGACAACATGTTGAAGGCCAAGAGAATTGTATCCTTTAAGTGTTCTTAGGCAGTGTTGACTTCTAGTATCCTTGATCATTTCAAGGTGGATACCTAGGATGAGATATTTGAGATTGTGGAGCCAGAGTTTGAGGTGAAGTCCAAGGTTCTCAAGTAGATGGGTTACATTGAAGCAGGTGAAAAAGAAGTAGGTTGGATTAAGAAGCCTGCGGAAGGAGGAAGTGCATCAAAGGCAACGCAAGAAAAATAGATGAGTCCTTCTGAGCTGATGATGATGGCAAAGATGGATGAGCTCATGAGGATACACAAGGGAGACTATTTAGAGCCAAATGAGTGTTTTAAAAAATATATCAAAGAGGCTGGATGCTTTGGGATCACAACATGTGGATGATCTATGATTGTTCCCCTAGCTATCCCCCCCTAGGACATCCTTAGAGCCTAGGACAGTTAGCCTCTAAGTTCTCTAGGACATAGTCTAGTCTTAATTTGTTATAAATGCTATGTTGCATTCTTTAGTTACTTTGTCTTTTGATTAATCAAGTATGTAATATCTTGTGTTTAATTGAATAACATTTTCTTATCTTTACATTGTGTGTTATGCTTACATTTGTGACTTTATTTTCTTAATCACTTTTTGTCTTTGTGATGCCAAAAAGGTGGGGGGAAGATATGATTGATTTGTGTATGTACCTAGATGCTATGTTTTGAATAAATGTTGCATATATGTTTGTTAAGCATGGTGTAGAATTGGTATAAGGACAAAGAAAACATCAATACACATCTTTTAGTTTGGAATGATCAAAACCAAAAAGGGGGAGCTTTTTAATCAAAAAGATTAAACACTTGAAGACTAGTCTTAGGATCTTTTGGTTTTGATAATTTTACAATTCCAAACAAGTTTGTTAAGATGTGGTATTTGTATTCGATGTTTTTAGACTAGGAATATTGAGTGTTTTAGACTTAGTTCTCCTATCCATTCTTAGTAGAAATCAAACATGATAAGATAAATGTATTGATATTAATATCTCTTAGAAGGAATGAGTTCAACACTATGTAATTGATTACCAATTTTAGTAATCAATTACAAAGTGTTGAAACAAGCATCATAACTCACTTCTCTTGAAATTGGGCAGTTATCATTGAATTAATTGGTTACCATGTACAGTAATCAATTACCCACACTAGTTTTGGTGTTGAGAATGCACATTTAGTAATTGATTAGATTGTGTTTGGAAACTTTAGGAGCTCTTTGTATGTCGAAATAACCAACTACCAAATTTGATAATCAATTATTCCAAAACCATAGAAGCTTGAAAAGCTCTATGTGAAATGAGATAATCAATTACCATGTTTCTTGAAATTCATAACAGGAGGGATTTGAATGAATTAATCGATTACCACATTTGATAATCGATTAAATCAATTTTATTTATTAAAATTATAGATACTTTCACTTGTTCTTTCTAATTAGTGACTCTTGATTCGATCTTACTATTTGAAAACACTTTTCGTGTTTCATCTAAGGGAACCACTCTACATTTCAATAGGAGGTTCATGTTGATCAAGATTAATTCAATCTTTATCATGGTTTGATAATCAAAGGAAGATCTTGAAGATGTTGTGATCTACACATCAAGGTGTATTCTATCTAATTTTGAATTCTTTACAGATTTTGACCTTGATTAGGGTTATCAAGGGTTTGTGTGAGTAGATAGGGCTTCAACTCTTAATCCTTCTCTTGTAGGGATCAAGGAAATTACATGTGCATAGTGTTTGTACTTGGTTCTCTATTAGTGAAAGTTCTAAGGGGTCTTAGAACAACTAGATGTAGATCTTCTTTAGGACTAAACCAATATAAATTATGAGTGTGATTCTCTGTTTTCTAAGCCTTTGTTTTGTTAATCAATCTTGGTAACAGAACTTATGTGAAAAGGCCATAAAACTCTATTTCATAAGGTTTTTGAATATATTAGTTGTATTGTTGATCTATCTTCAACAAATTGTTTGAGAAAACCTTGATTTGTAAAGGGGTATTGATTTTAATTGAATAAAGAAATTAAGCAGTAAAGTTTTCGAAGAAATTTTTTCAACCCCCCCCCCCCTCCTTTTAGCTTCCTGATTATTCCAACATAAAGAATTCCAAGATCAAAATTGAAATTAATAAAATCAAAACCTATACAAAAATTAACAAAATATAAAATTAAACTTTGAAAAAAGATGAGTAACAAATCTATAATCAATCAACTTGAGAGAGTGTGTATTTTGGACAGAGAAAGAGAATGAACAGAGCGCGCACGCGAGAAAGAAAGATCAAAGAGAATGTGCAAAGCAAGCTAGGGTTGCGACTATGAGGGAGCGAGACTGAAGGTGGAGTTAAGCATATTGTAGGGTCGAAAGCAGAGTGTGATCGAGGAATATATGTAAATTTTTGGGTTTAGGGTTTAGTGTTGAGAATGCACATAATATAAGTGTTTAAGTGTGCGCCAAGAAATTTGCAAGTTTGAGTAAGATTTTGACCATTTGGGCTAATGGGACTAATTTTAGGTACAATTAATACTAGAGCAAATCATAAAATGGAGAAATAAGGTAGGAGACTAACAGGTGGAGCAAAGAAACAAAATGAATACAAACAGCAAGAATGAATTTGAAACGAATGACGTACTGGAGAAACAAAAATGAATGGAGAATTAACGATAGTTTGATTTTCTTGATAAAATAAAATAGAAAGTAAATGAAAGATAAAAGAAGAAAAAAGAATGAAGAACAGATAAAAAATGAAAGAAAGGTAAAAAAAAATGGAGCCAACACTTTCAGCACAAAAGTAGAACAATTTGATTGAAGCGACACTTAGTTTCTAGAATATAATATACAAACAAGGAGGTTGTCCATAGCAATTTTTTATGAGTAACTGATTCTTTTTCCATTTTTACTAGGTCACCTCACTACCAAGAGTGATGTTTATAGTTTTGGAGTAGCTCTTTCTAACACAAAGCTTTTCACGTAATGGATAGTCGTATTGAAGAACAGTATTCCCTTAACCAAGCTCAAAGAGCAGTCACCCTAACTTTTCAATGTCTTGTTGTAGAGTCCAAATACAGGTGAAATATGGATGAGGTGGTGAGAGAATTGGAGCAGCTATGTGAATCAAATGATCCTAAAAAGCTACGTGAAAAATGGTGATTGTAAAAACCGTTGAGTAAGTGGCTCTGGCCTTGTCTATCACAATGAATTCCATGCAAAGTGAAGATGATCTTAAAAAGTTTGCTTATCCCAGCGCCCTCGACCCTGCGAAGGAATTTGGGAGACGAGAGAGTTATGTAACTGCTAGCAATTCTTAGGTGTGGCATGAATCATAATTATTAAGCAATATATAGTTCCTTTTCTCTCTTTTTTCATATTGTATTTTGGCCTACATTGTCATTGTAATACTGATGGTTAAAATAGTGCCATCTAATATGCTTCCTTAAGGTTTTTGTTACTCTTGAATCCTGTATAAAAGTGGAACCAACAAAGTTCATCACGGTGGTCCTTTAAACATGCTGATTGGAGTGAAATTTCTAGCAGCAATCTGAAATACTTTGTTGGTATAGGCTTCACTTTGGAAATTTCAATCTTTTGAAAGAGGTCAATTTCTAGTCATTGGCAACGTTATGCAAAATTGCAGATGCTGCTATACATTTTTTCTGATACATTGAAAGATCAGCATTTCAAGTTGAACTGTCCTTGATGTTAGAAATATATTAATTATCATACCTTTTAATGAAAACACAATTTACAACCGCTTTTTAAATCATTATATGAGATCCGTTTAAAAAAAAAGTGATTGTTAGAAATTTTATAATTCCTAATTAATTAATATGAACTACATATTATATTATAACATTTATATTAGTTATTTACATTTAAATGGATTCAATATAAAGTGATCTATTTAAGTGAGTCTATTAGACTGTCAAAAAAATTGATATGGACGGGGATAATGAGAACTCTAATAGGTTTAAAACATAAGACATGGTTATGGTTCCCAATACACCAAATCAATAAACAATTTCTTCTCTCCCCGTCTGAAGAGAAAACGAAGGTCCCATAAGGAATAAGGTGATTTGGTTTAGGAAGGTCATTAAACCAATTGTTTGTGACCGTTGTAAGATTTCACTGCGTGTTAATCAAACTCTATGGATCCAGGTATTCCTTGAAACCTCTCTCTTGATGATCTAACGTAATGTAATGTGTTATGGTGCTCATTTGATATTTTATAAGATTTATTGAAAATTCCTAACACCCACCCTACCGCCACCCTCCCACACCAAAAGGCACAGCTCCACCCTAACACCCCAAAATTGGCACCGCAAATCACTCTGTTGCCGCCGTTTGTGAAGGGTTCGCAGCGCTGTGGTTTTATTTATTCATGTGCAAATGGCCGCAAGGACCATATCAACGAGACAAACCTCATCTCCCACAAACGGCTGCTTGGTTGTGTCATGGGATTTTCTGGTTTAAAGAGTTTATTACTTTTAAGTAGATGTTATTTAGGATTCATGTACACTTGAAGATTGTCACTAAACTGAAGCTTCCTGTAAGAATTTGGATGCTTTATATGCAGATTCTCTATGTTGGGGATCACATTTATGCATATATATGATGCAGCAAAAAAAGGTTATTGGTATTAATCCTTTTAACTATTCTGATAAATGGATTTTGCATTTGTGTTCAATCTACCTATAAATTTTGGTGATAAAATGTAGTTATGATTGTAGGAGGGGAAATAATAACTGGAAACGTAATTGATAAAATAGACATTGATGGAATCTTTAACAAGTTAATGGAATACTTGTTTATGTTTAGAAACCAGTTGTTACTAGTCCATTTGAAATTCACTTATATTTCTAGATGTTGCTTTAAATTAAGTTTGATTTTGATGCGATGCGCTCAATGGCAGGATGGAGAACAATGCTTGTAATCTAAGAGCTTGACAAGGGGGTTAAACTCCTCTGGGAATCTAGGGATACCCGCAAGGTGCTTATTGTTTTTTTTTTCTATGATTAGTTTTTTTTATAATAAGGCTTTACTTCATTAAAGATAAAAATAGAGAAAATTATCAGCTTAAGTCTGGTATAAAGTATTTTTATGTGGACTTCTCACATTTTAAATGAGGTTTTCTTTTGCATACTTCTGACATGATAACTTGCATCAAGGGAGATTTTTACATGAATAGCCCTGTGCAGGAACTTTAATTTTTGAGGAGTGAGCGGGACCTCATTAAGGATGAAATACATAATTTGAAGTGGTCTCTCAAGTTAGTATAACTCTAGACTTCCCATATAAGTCCTGCTTTTTTGTATAATAATGGCATGTGTAAAACAAATAATAATAATAATAATGTGTATTTCAATATTGTATTTTCTTGAGAATTTCTTCGGATAATAATCTATTCATTTCTTCTTAATCAACCTTAAAAACAGTCAAAGACTCAAAGTTACCTTAATTATTCAGCTAAGGTATGAAAAAATACTTAGTTATTAGTGTTTTTGATCATGAAGCTTTAAAGGAACTCTCTAAAGAAGGAGTAGCATTGTAAGTCACCGGGATATTTGCTACTCGTTCTTGGTTTTAAATCATTTATCTTGATCTTATTCCTTGAATTTAACATTAACGGTTTGAAGACCAAGAGGGTTTAATATGGTAGTAATTAGCAGTTCCCTAGAGGTCAATGTATACTAACTATTAAGGTTTGTGGTGTTCTCTGAGTGGTTCCTAGATAGCAGCTCCCATTGAGCTTAATATGCCTTTTCATGGCCAGTGCTGGTAGAACTACTCCAAGGATAACATGTTTCCACTTTTTCAAATTTTTATTTGTATTTCTTTGCTAATAGACTTTTTAAATTTGGAATATCTACTATGGTTAGGTACTTGGCCCTCCTTCCTTTATCAATGAATTCAAAACTCATCTTCCAGTATATCCACTTTGGACTTTTAAGTTTAAGTACCTGCTTTCAGGACTAGTAAACTTTCATGCTATATGGTGTTAAAATTATGAAGAGTATTATTCCTGGGCCTTGTTTTACTTTACTAGCTTGAGCTTTATGGCCAAGTGATTTTTTGACATATATCAATCTTTGCATTTTTATTCTTTGTTAGAATTTCAATGAAATATTTATTCGCTACTTTAATAACCTCTGAGCTAATAACTGTTTGCTTGACTGTATGAATCTAATTCATTTTCATGCTATTTGGACAATTACTGCTAGTTTACTTTTTTATTCATGTGCCCTTTGTGTTTCTAATTTTATGTGAAAACTATTCATCTTTAACCTAATATTTATAACAGCTTTTGTGAGTCTCATTTCTCTTGCCCTGAATTTTCTTATTTCTAATAAGGTGAAAGTAGAAGATATTGATGCTTATGCTCGAAAGGATATGCTAATTGTAACAACAGGTTCTGAAGTTTGTTATTTCAAGATCCTTAAAGCGTTTCTAATTTCATGAATTATGAACATTTGACAAGCTTAAGACATATGACAATATAATGTGCTATTGTGCAGGTAGAACCACATGCTGCCCTGAACCTCGCATCTTACGAAAGTAGTCGCGCTTTCAAACTAGCCAAGGAAGATGTTTTGTATTCAACTAAGTTATGACAAAATACTTAGTTATTTGCTATTTTACTTTATCTAAAGGTCGAGATATGTTAATATAGTCAAATGAACCAGTTGCTAGTGAATTGATATTATTTGGACAAATTTACCACAGAGGGGTCCATTTATAAACTAATTACTAAAGAGAGTCTTTTTTCAAAGTATTTACAAGCAGGGTCTGTTTTACCATGGATGTCGCCAGCAGTAGTGGCGAGAAACGCTAGCCGCCATTGTCAATGGCGAGAAACTTGGTGACGTGGAGGGTGCCGCCATTGTCAATGGCGAGACAGCTGACGTGGAAGCTGTCTCGTTGCTCCCACTGGCGAGAAGCTCACGTGAAGATAGTACCGCCATTGGTGATAGCGAGTCTGACGTGGAGTCACCGTCTCGCCTCTCCCAAGCTTTAGCATGCACAGTGCTTTTGCAGTGAGTAGGGTTGCAGTGTTTTCAGGCTAGGGCTTGCAGTGTCTTCAGGGCTAGGGTGAACGTGAAAATGCAGTGTTTTTGAACGTGAAAATGCAGAGGGTTAGCATTGCTTCCTTTACGTTTTCTCCTATAAAAAAAGACTCCATCATAGTAATTTAACTACACTTCTCCAAGTTGTAGTTGTTGAGCTCCTTTTCTCCTTCAGTGTGTGGTTCGTGTGCTTCCTTGAAGTTTCGTGTGTGGCCTTTGTAGTCCATAATTCCTGGTAAGTGATTTTAGTAAATAAGATTTATATATTCTGTTAATATTAATAGGTATTCTAAGTTTAGGTTAGTTAGTATTAATAGGTATTTTGTTCTTAATTTTTATGTATTAATAGATACTCCAAGGTTAGATTAGTTAGTATGAAAATATTATTTGGTTAGTTAGTATCAAAATATTATTTGGTTGTTGTATATATTGTTAGATATTATATATGTGATATATATATGTATGATATTTTAGTGAAGCACACGTAATATTAGCTGTAGTAATATTAGGCAGAAGTTAATATTAGCTTTAGATATATATTTGTAAATTTTAGGCACACGTTAATTTGTAGTTTTTTTTTAGGCACACCTAAATTTGTAGTTTTTTTTAGATACACGTAAATAAGATTTATATATTTTGTTAGTATTAATATGTATTCTAAACTTAGGTTAATTAGTATTAGTAGGTATTTTGTTCTTAATTTTTATGTATTAATAGATATTCCAAGGTTAGGATATTAGTTGTAGTAATATTAGGCACAAGTTAATATTAGCCTTAGGTATATATTTGAAAATTTTAGGCACACGTAAATTTTTAGTTTTTTTTAGGCACACCTAAATTTTTAGTTTTTATAATATTAAGTATTTTACACATAAATAAATAATTGTAATATTAGATATTTCACACACGTAGATTTGCCTTCTTAGTATTATAATTTTGTATCTTATACATAGATAGTACAATTTTAAATATATATATATGATAGGATAGTATTAGTTTTAGTTTGTAGGTTAATATTATTTGTTTTAGGTAATTTACGTTATTAAATATATGGTACATTGTACATTATTATTATTTTTGAATATATATTATTTAAATAAATTTTTGCATTTCAATATTTGTTTGTATTTTAATGTATCTGTTAGTCTATATTTGATTTAATTATTTTTTGTTAATTATAGAGATATTATGTTAATTATTTAAATTTTTTTGCGTGTATGTATTTGAAATTATTTGTAGAATATATTTTAATTTTATTATTTGTATTTTGTTATGAAATAATAATATTTTGTTATTTATTTAAATTTGTCTTCACATGTATTTTAATTTATCTGCAAAATTATATTCAAAATTGATTATTTGTATAATAAATTTTTATATTTTAAATATATAAATTCAAATGTATATATTGTGTTATTTATTATAAATTTATTTATATATATTTAATAATGTTTTTATAAATGTGTGTAGTTTTATTTATATTATGTAGAAATAATGTATAAATTATTTTGTCAATTTATTGTATTATATTTTATTTTGCAGTATCAATGGCATCTTCATCGTCATGTCCATCAAATATTAAAATTAAGTTTGGCCCGATCGATGGTGATGTATTATGGATGCAAGCTAAACATGTTTCAGAACATGTTTGGAATGGGGAAGAAGATCATAAATTACACATCAGACGAGCTGTCCCCACGTATCAAGGGGAAGAAGAAATACCGGAGCAAATTATTCCTTTCCTTCGACAATCTGGTTTTTACTGAATTATGAAGATGGGATACTTAAAAATAAATGTCTCGTTAATCAGTGCTTTGATAGAAAGATGGAGGCAGGAAGCACATACGTTTCACATGAGATGCGGAGAGTGCACCATTACTCTTCAAGATATCTCTGTATTGTTAGGTCTATGTGTGGATGGTTTACCATTAATTGGTCCAACGAATCATAATTGGGCTGATTTGTGTGAAGAATTATTGGGAGTCAGACCACAAGAAGGTGAAATTAAAGGTAGTGTGGTTAACTAAGTTGGCTGGCTCATCATTTTGGACAAATAAATAACCACGATGACGAAGAACAAGTACGAAGGTTTACCCGGGCATGGATACTAAGATTCATTGGAGGTGTCTTGTTCGTTGACAAAAGCAGTAACAAAGTTTCGCTAAGATACCTTCAATTTTTACGTGACTTTAGAGACTGTAGCACATATGCATGGGGACCTGCCGTACTTGCATTTTTATAGAGAGAGATGTGTAGTGCAACTGATTATAAAACTAAATCAATCGGAGGTATGTGCATCTTGATACAAATGTGGGCATGGGAGCGATGTATAACTTTGGCTCCAAAGAGGACTCCTCCCCTTGTAGAAAATAAACCACTCGGGCACAGGTTAGTCATTTTTAAAAGCGTCTTTCATTTCAAAAGAATAAATGGTTTTAGGGTATATTAAATTTTAATCTTTGTAGGTGGCTGCGACGTGGAAATCAACATATCGGCAATGATGTGAGAGTTTTTCGTCGCAAGTTGGATATTATGAAACGTCATGAGGTAAGAACATGGTATTGTATTCGTAAAATAAAAAATAGTATATGTTATTTTACTAAAATGATGACAACAATGTTGTTATATGCAGTTTGTGTGGGAGCCTTACACAGCAACTGTTATGTCATTGTTGCCTCCCATTTGTGTAGTCGGAAGTGTCGCGTGGTGCGCGGTGGTGCCACTAATTTGTTTCCAAGTTATTGAATGGCACCAACGGGATAGAGTATTGAGACAATTTGGAATGCAGCAACCAATTCCAGAGTCTCCTTCGCAACCCTTGAACATTCACGGCATAACACTGAAAGGGAAACATGACGAAAATTGGGGGCAATTGTTCGCCCCAATGATTGATCAGTGGAACAATCGCCATGCTTTTAGGATCGACACTTATCCCCGACAAGAGGGCCTATTGAGCTTTAACTTCGACTACATGGTCTGGTATAGGCGAAAGACAAAGATGTTTGTTGACCCACAAAATCCAAACACAGCTACATTGGTATTTTTTAGCTTTTTGAATATTTCACTTTAAATTTTTCTTTAATGATGCCCATTAATTTTCTGACCTTAATAATTGCAGGGTGAAGTTGCGGAGACATTACAATACATGGTGTGTCTCCTTAAGGGAGGAATACATGGACAGTTGATGATCTCGTGCCTTATGTAGAGAAAATTACAATTTTATCCGAAGAGCAAGAGAGAGTCACTGAGTCTGTGTCACATGGTCCAGCATCAGAGCATCAATTTCCAGCACAAGAGTTTCACATTCTTCAGTCAAGTGTTGAAACTTAGGGCATAGGCTGACGAAGGGAGGCTGTTGAAGCAGAAGAATATTCCCAAAAAATGGCAGAGCGTGGCCATGGAATGTATTACACGCCACAAACATTTGTTCAGTATCCAACACAGATGTATCAGTATCCTTTTTAGGGTCATCACATTGATACTTATGCAAGTCAGCATTCGTTCGGTGGTGTTGCGGAAACACAACCTCATTTTCATGGCCCACTATGACCCCTTCACAGCAATATCATGGCCCAATTCCAACACCTAATGCCCCATTAGGAACACAATGGAATGTACCAGGACCAATACCTAATATGGGTGACTTATTAGGTGTTGATTTGCGTCACGAATTTTCTACTGAGGCTGACGAAGAAGAAGCGGGGAGGCATCGGGGCAAAAGAAATTATGATTGCCAAGCACGAAGATGGGATCGACCATGTGGCACATACTTACAACATCACGGACACCAAAATCAATGATTTGCATGTCTCCGTTTAAATATGTTGTTGTATATTTCTCATTTGAATTTGACACGTAATGTATGATATTCAGTTTATTAAGGCTTACTAATGGATACAGTTTATGTCACGTCCTAAACCCTATAATAATAAATGAAGTTAAAAAATAACTAAGGTAGAGAAAAGGAAATAACTAATGTTTCTAACTAACGATGAACACCAATGTTATATGTGCACTAAGGTAGACAAAAGAAAATAACTAATGTCTCTCAACCTGGCTTGATCCACTCCATTTATTTCAACTTCTAAACGTAATTTTATTTCATTAGATGCATATGAGTTAGGAGTAATTTTATTTCAACCCTAAAGCCTAAGGCTTAGACCCTAAACACTAAACCCTAAGACTTAGACACTTAACCCTAAACCTTAAGGCCTAAATTATAAACCCTAAATCCTAAACCCTAAACTCTAAGGCCTAAACCTTAAGACTTACACCCTAAACCCTAAGGCCTAAACCTTAAGGCTTACACCCTAAACCCCAAACCCTTAACCCTACGACTTAGACCCTAAACCCTAAACATTAAACCCTAAACCCTTAATCATAAATCCTAAACCCTAACCCCTAAGTCTTAGACCCTAAACCACAAATGTCCTCCTCGTCCGGATGACTCCAATTGATATTACTATAATGCAAAGCATCATTCCAAAATGGATTTTCAATTCTTGGTACACCTAATAATTTCAAAAAAAAATCAGGTCAACAAACTACTGCTATTTAGTTACCATTAAATACAGTTCTCATAAAAAGATATATGTATTCAACTAATTTTTTATTTCATTAAATTTACCTTCTGTTGGGTGAACAATTGAAACTGGTTCAATAATGTCGGTGACTTGATCATCTGTATCAGATATTCCTTCAACGCTATCATCTTCATCCAAAGACTCTTCAACGTATGAGTTAGATGCAAGATAATCATCATATTCATTATCATGTAAATTGCTTATATTTCTTGGCAGTTCCGACTCATGATGAGATAGATTATGTCCACATGACGTAATAGAATTTGCAGAATGAAACATGGAACCACCAGCAACATCCTTTTCTACGTACAATTCTAGAACTGACATTTGTTGTTGTTGTTGTTGAAAACTTTCTATCATAGTTTCAACATCTTCGTCATCACAAATTTGCAAGGCAACATATTTTCCTGAAACTAAAAATCTACAACTTATAGTAGAAATGATTTCATTATTTTCTAACTTTATCTTATCTCCAATTTTTTTTCAAAGCATTGAAACTAATTCCGCGTTTAATCTGAATCGCCTTTTTACTGCCTTCAAATATTACACCATTATTGTCTTCATATACTCTTCCGTTGAAATACAACACTGTAATAATTGAATTCATTATATACCTACATGAACAAAATTAAAAATAATTAATCATAACAAGAGCAGTTTTAAAATAAATAATTGTATTTGCTTGCTTCATCTACTAACCTAAACTTAAACTTAAACGATAGATTCAAATTTCATTATAACTTCAAAAAACTAGAAGGGAATTAGGTAAATATTTGTAATGCTTGTAAATAATTAAACAATTAAAATAACTTCAAAGTAAAAAACCTAATTACAAAAATTTATACGCTTAAACTTCACATATTAATTTTTTCTAAAAAATACAATTATTACTTCAATTAAATATTTTGTGAATCATAAAAATAAGAAAATCTATTTTCTTGCTGTATTAAACTTAAACTAGACATTGATACTTCATTGTAACAAAAAAACTATTACTCCAATTAAATAATTCTAAAAAAATTCCTTAATTTACAAAACTGGAAGACTCACCTCTAAATATTTTTAAGTCAAAAATAACATCAACAAAAGCTTATAACCCGAAGGGTCACACGTCAAATTTCTAAGCCACAAAAAGCATGAACAAAGACACTTACAAATAATTACTCATAATAATTTAAAAATAAAAATTCTAATTCCAAAAATGACTACACTTAAACTTTACCTTCAATTTTTAGTCTAACAAAAAAAATTATTACTTCAAATAATACTTTTGTCAATCATAAAAATAAATAAAAAAAATATTTGTTTGCTCTATTAAACTTAAACTAGACATTAATACTTTATTCTAAAAAAAAATTATTACTCTAATTAAATAATTTATGAAAAATTCCTCAACTTCAAAATCTGCAACTCTCACATATAAATATTCTTAAGGCTAAAATACCTTCAACAAAGGCTTATAAATGGAAGAGTTACACTTAAAAAAATTTCAGACACAAAAACCTAATTCAAATAATTACTGGTAATAATTTTTAAATAAAAAATCTAATTCAAAAAATTACTACACTTAAATTTCAGCTTCAAATTTCATTCTAACTACAAAATTTATTACAAGAAATAAACAATTTGTAAATGATACAAATTATTAACAAATTTAACTTCAAACCAAATGAAATAATGCTTCTAAAAATTTGACTGAATAAAAATTCGTTCCTTAAAATGAATACAAAAAATCCTTACTTTATGGAATGAATAAACTTTAAACAAAAACAAACTTCAAAAAATTTATGTCTTTCTTTCTCTCTTCAAATCACTTTTTTTCTAGCTTTCTTTCTCTCTAGCTTATGCCTTTCTTTCTCTCTTCAAACCTATTTTTTCCTGGCTTTCTTTCTCGCTTCAGAGTGGCATTTGAAGTTATATCATCCTCCTATTTAAATGAAAACTACACAAGCCATTAAAGCATGCCCGTGAAGCCAATTTTCTCCAAAGTCTTCTGGCCATTTAACAGGCACATTGTATCCATGTGAACCTTGCACAGCTGCAATGCATGTGACCCAACTAGCCTGCAAATGGTTCAGCCCTACGTTCACGTGAAGCTACTATATCCATGTGAACCTACGTTCAGCCCTAGCCTACATGGTTCAGCCCTAGTCTACATGCAAAGTTATGAAACAGTGCCCTAGCCAGTGACCTGTCTCGCAGGAAGCAATGGCGGCATTAATGGCTCTCACAAGATGCAATGGCAGGACACCTGCATACGTGGAAGAGACAACAAGCTTCTCGCCAGTGGGAGCAGCGAGACAGCTTCCATGTCAGTTGTCTCGCCATTGACAATGGCGGCCCACCCTTCTCTCAGCCAGGTCAGCATGCTTCTCGCCATGGACAATGGCGGCACCCTTCACGTCACCAAGCTTCTCGCCATTGACAATGGCGGCACGCATTTCTCGCCACTACTGCTGGCGGCATCCATGGTAAAACAGACCCTGCTTGTAAATACTTTGAAAAGAGACCCTCTTTAGTAATTAGTTTATAAATGGACCCTTCTGTGGTAAATTTGCCATATTATTTGTTGTTCTGTTGTTCAGTAGTATGTATTATCCTTTTAGAATCAGAACTTGTTGCAGCAGTGTTGTTCAAATCCTCTCTGATTACATAACACTGAGGTAATGCTTCCCTGTTTGAGCCATGTATTTTGTATTTTGTCAGTGATATTGTATGAGCGAACACCATAATTTTTTCTCAATAAAACACCAAATATGTTATATAATTGTATGCTACAATGTAGGATATTCTTCTAAAGTGAAAAAAAAAGATTAATAATTATAATATATATATATATATATATATATATATATATATATATATATATATATATATATATATATATTGTGATGCAATCCTACTCCGTAAGGGCATTGGGTAGAAGACTCCAAGTAGATTGGGCTAGAGATCCAAGGGAAGGCCCTAGGGTTCTCATGAGCCTTAGGGTAGATTTCGAGCCCATGGGCTAAGTATGAACCCGCTTATCTTTGTAAATATTAGAATAGGTTTTTCCTTCGTCTGGGCCTTGTATTTTGGTCATTCTAGTAGTATAGGGGTTTAGCCTTGTATTTCGGGGCATTTTGAGTAGTCTTTGTAGTAAGGACCTTTTTTTTTGTATTTTCATATTTTTTGTCATGGGGGTGAGCTTAGCTATTATAGGGGGTGTGTAGCTAAGTTCTAGCTTCTCATCTCAAGGAGGTGAGCTTAGCTATTAGATAGGTATGTGTAGCTAAGCTCTAGCTTCTTTAGGAATCTTCTTAAGGAAGCTTCTCAAGGAGGTGAGCTTAGTTATGAGAGGGGTGTGTGTAGCTAAGCTCTAGCTTCTCAAGGAAGTTTTCTCAAAGAAGCTTCTCAAGGAAGTTTTCTCAAGAAAGCTTCTCAAGGAAGCTACCTAGTCTATAAATAGAAGCATGTGTAACACTTGTTGTAACTTTGATGAATGAGAGTCTTGTGAGACATACTTCAAAGTTCCACTTCTCTCCCTCTTTTATTCCTTCAATTTCGTGCTCCCCCCTCTCTCTTTCTCTCCCTCTTTCTTTTCCTCCATTGAAGCATCCTTCCAAGCTTCTTATCCAAGGCTCATCTTGGTGGTGAAGCTCTTTTTTTCATGGCTTATTCCTTAATGGATGGCGCCTCCTCTCACCTCTTCTCCTTTGTCTTCCGCTGCATTTCCATGGTGGAAAATCACCATTAAAGGACCTCATTGAAGCTCAAAGATCCAGCCTCCATAGAAGCCCCACAAGCAAGCTTCCATCAAGTGGTAATCAGAGCACAAGAGCTTCAAGTAGGTGCTCCTTAAACCTCCATTAATTTTTTTTCTTTACCTTCTCTTCCATTGTTGTTTCTTCATTTTTCTCCATGTATCTCCTCACATGTCTTGTTCTAAATGTTGTTAACATGATTCTTTAGAGTTTCCACCGATTAAACTTGCTATAGAAGTTAGATTTGATTTTCTATGGTTCAAATTTCTTGTTCTTGTTCTTGAACCATGAATTGTGTTGAGTTTAGGTTCCTTTGAGTTTTGTCTTGTTATTTTTTGTGGCTGAAACCTAAACCATAAAATTCTTACAAAAATATTAAAGTAGAAGAAAACCTCATAAATCTAGAGTGACTTGTTCACCTATTGTAGTTTTGTCATAGAAGTCATGTCTAGTCATGAAACTTGTCACATAAGATTTCTTATGTTGTGCTGAATTTTATTTTCTTGTTTCTTTGTCTAACTCATTTGTTCATTGTTAGTGCTTAGCTCTACTGAGTTTTAAAAGATTGGCTAAGATTTTGTTAAAACATAAGCACTTAGACAATGAAGGAAAGCTGGAGTTGCTGCACATGATGTCCAACGTTATGTCAAGGAATCAGATCGGGCTGCACAATGCACAAGGCAAGATGAAATGTCAAATGAAGAATTGAAGCTGCAGGATTCACGATGTCGGATACAATGTCCAGGACATCCTGCCCGAAAATACTGGAGTTGTTGCACAATGCACAATGCAGGATCCACGATGTCGGATACAATGTCCAGGACATCCTGCCCGAAAATACTGGAGTTGCTGCACAATGCACAATGCAGGATCCACGATGTCGGATACAATGTCCAGGACATCCTGCCCGAAAATACTGGACACATAAATCTGTTATATCTTTAACAGATTATTGTGCAGTTAGCAGCAGATAAGATGATCTATCTTTAGGAACGAATTAAAAGATAATTAAAGTTCGAATTACAAACTAGAAGAGTTCGTTCAGGTAATAAAGATTAAAGATAAAAACTAAAAGATCAAACTGTATCTTTTAGATCTTTAAGTGCAGATTTTTTCAGAAGAATGATAGATCTCATCCAGCACAAGTTGTTGCAGCCCAGATACGCACACTGCTATATAAACATGAAGGCTGCACGAGTTTTCCACCAAGTCCGGGATTGAAGAGTTATTTTGTGAGTTTTGGGACTTGAGTGTTTTGTGAGCCACCTTGATGTTATCCTAACATCAAGTGTTGGACCTGAGTGTGTAGAGTTGATCTCTATAGTTTGTGTAGAGTTGATCTCTATTGTTCAGAGAGCAATCTCTGGTGTGTCTTTGATTTATTTGTAAACACGGGAGTGTGATTGAGAGGGAGTGAGAGGGGTTCTCATATCTAAGAGTGGCTCTTAGGTAGAGGTTGCACGGGTAGTGGTTAGGTGAGAAGGTTGTAAACAGTGGCTGTTAGATCTTCGAACTAACACTATTTTAGTGGATTTCCTCCCTGGCTTGGTAGCCCCCAGATGTAGGTGAGGTTGCACCGAACTGGGTTAACAATTCTCTTGTGTTATTTACTTGTTTAATCTGTTCATACAGTCAAATACAATCTGCATGTTCTGAAGCGTGATGTCGTGACATCCGGTACGACATCTGTCCCCAGTATCAGAATTTCAATTGGTATCAAAGCAGGCACTCGAAATCACTGAGTGAGATCTAGGGAGATAAATTCTGATGAACATGGAGAAAGAAGGAGGACCAGTGAACAGACCACCAATTCTGGATGGAACCAACTATGAATACTGGAAAGCAAGGATGGTGGCCTTCCTCAAATCACTGGATAGCAGAACCTGGAAAGCTGTCATCAAAGGCTGGGAACATCCCAAGATGCTGGACACAGAAGGAAAGCCCACAAATGAATTGAAGCTAGAAGAAGACTGGACAAAAGAAGAAGACGAATTGGCACTTGGAAACTCCAAAGCCTTGAATGCTCTATTCAATGGAGTTGACAAGAATATCTTCAGACTGATCAACACATGCACAGTGGCCAAGGATGCATGGGAGATCCTGAAAACCACTCATGAAGGAACCTCCAAAGTGAAGATGTCCAGATTGCAACTATTGGCTACAAAATTCGAAAATCTGAAGATGAAGGAGGAAGAGTGTATTCATGACTTCCACATGAACATTCTTGAAATTGCCAATGCTTGCACTGCCTTGGGAGAAAGGATGACAGATGAAAAGCTGGTGAGAAAGATCCTCAGATCCTTGCCTAAGAGATTTGACATGAAAGTCACTGCAATAGAGGAGGCCCAAGACATTTGCAACATGAGAGTAGATGAACTCATTGGTTCCCTTCAAACCTTTGAGCTAGGACTCTCGGATAGAACTGAAAAGAAGAGCAAGAACCTGGCGTTCGTGTCCAATGATGAAGGAGAAGAAGATGAGTATGACCTGGATACTGATGAAGGTCTGACTAATGCAGTTGTGCTCCTTGGAAAACAGTTCAACAAAGTGCTGAACAGAATGGACAGGAGGCAGAAACCACATGTCCGGAACATCCCTTTCGACATCAGGAAAGGTAGTGAATACCAGAAAAAGTCAGATGAAAAGCCCAGTCACAGCAAAGGAGTTCAATGCCATGGGTGTGAAGGCTATGGACACATCAAAGCTGAATGTCCCACTCATCTCAAAAAGCAGAGGAAAGGACTTTCTGTATGTCGGTCTGATGATACAGAGAGTGAACAAGAAAGTGATTCTGACAGAGATGTGAATGCACTCACTGGAAGATTTGAATCTGCTGAAGATTCAAGTGATACAGATAGTGAAATCACTTTTGATGAGCTTGCTATATCCTATAGAGAACTATGCATCAAAAGTGAGAAGATCCTTCAGCAAGAAGCACAACTAAAGAAGGTCATTGCAAATCTGGAGGCTGAGAAGGAGGCACATGAAGAGGAGATCTCTGAGCTTAAAGGAGAAGTTGGTTTTCTGAACTCTAAACTGGAAAACATGACCAAATCAATAAAGATGCTGAATAAAGGCTCAGATGTGCTTGATGAGGTGCTACAGCTTGGGAAGAATGTTGGAAACCAGAGAGGACTTGGGTTTAATCATAAATCTGCTGGCAGAATAACCATGACAGGATTTGTTCCTGCCAAAAACAGCACTGGAGCCACGATGTCACAACATCGGTCTCGACATCATGGAACGCAGCAGAAAAAGAGCAAAAGAAAGAAGTGGAGGTGTCACTACTGTGGCAAGTATGGTCACATAAAGCCCTTTTGCTATCATCTACATGGCCATCCACATCATGGAACTCAAAGCAGCAACAGCGGAAGGAAGATGATGTGGGTTCCAAAACACAAGACTGTTAGTCTTGTTGTTCATACTTCACTTAGAGCATCAGCTAAGGAAGATTGGTACCTAGATAGCGGCTGTTCCAGACACATGACAGGAGTCAAAGAATTCCTGGTGAACATTGAACCTTGCTCCACTAGCTATGTGACATTTGGAGATGGCTCTAAAGGAAAGATCACTGGAATGGGAAAGCTAGTCCATGATGGACTTCCTAGTCTGGACAAAGTACTGCTGGTGAAGGGACTGACTGCAAACTTGATCAGCATCAGTCAGCTGTGTGATGAAGGATTCAATGTAAACTTCACAAAGTCAGAATGCTTGGTGACAAATGAGAAGAGTGAAGTTCTAATGAAGGGCAGCAGATCAAAGGACAACTGTTACCTATGGATACCTCAAGAATCCAGTTACTCCTCCACATGTCTATTCTCCAAAGAAGATGAAGTCAAAATATGGCATCAAAGATTTGGACATCTGCACATAAGAGGTATGAAGAAAATCATTGACAAAGGTGCTGTTAGAGGCATTCCCAATCTGAAAATAGAAGAAGGCAGAATCTGTGGTGAATGTCAGATTGGAAAGCAAGTCAAGATGTCCCACCAGAAGCTTCAACATCAGACCACTTCCAGGGTGCTGGAACTACTTCACATGGACTTGATGGGGCCTATGCAAGTTGAAAGCCTTGGAGGAAAAAGGTATGCCTATGTTGTTGTGGATGATTTCTCCAGATTTACCTGGGTCAACTTTATCAGAGAGAAATCAGACACCTTTGAAGTATTCAAGGAGTTGAGTCTAAGACTTCAAAGAGAAAAAGACTGTGTCATCAAGAGAATCAGGAGTGACCATGGCAAAGAGTTTGAAAACAGCAGGTTTACTGAATTCTGCACATCTGAAGGCATCACTCATGAGTTCTCTGCAGCCATTACACCACAACAAAATGGCATAGTTGAAAGGAAAAACAGGACTTTGCAAGAAGCTGCTAGGGTCATGCTTCATGCCAAAGAACTTCCCTATAATCTCTGGGCTGAAGCCATGAACACAGCATGCTACATCCACAACAGAGTCACACTTAGAAGAGGGACTCCAACCACACTATATGAAATCTGGAAAGGGAGGAAGCCAACTGTCAAGCACTTCCACATCTTTGGAAGTCCATGTTACATTTTGGCAGATAGAGAGCAAAGGAGAAAGATGGATCCCAAGAGTGATGCAGGAATATTCTTAGGATACTCTACAAACAGCAGAGCGTATAGAGTATTCAATTCCAGAACCAGAACTGTGATGGAATCCATCAATGTGGTTGTTGATGATCTAACTCCAGCAAGAAAGAAGGATGTCGAAGAAGATGTCAGAACATCGGGAGACAATGTAGCAGATACAGCTAAAAGTGCAGAAAATGCAGAAAACTCTGATTCTGCTACAGATGAACCAAACATCAATCAACCTGACAAGAGACCCTCCATTAGAATCCAGAAGATGCACCCCAAGGAGCTGATTATAGGAGATCCAAACAGAGGGGTCACCACAAGATCAAGGGAGATTGAGATTGTCTCCAATTCATGTTTTGTCTCCAAAATTGAGCCCAAGAATGTGAAAGAGGCACTGACTGATGAGTTCTGGATCAATGCTATGCAAGAAGAATTGGAGCAATTCAAAAGGAATGAAGTTTGGGAGCTAGTTCCTAGACCCGAGGGAACTAATGTGATTGGCACCAAGTGGATCTTCAAGAACAAAACCAATGAAGAAGGTGTTATAACCAGAAACAAGGCCAGACTTGTTGCTCAAGGCTACACTCAGATTGAAGGTGTAGACTTTGATGAAACTTTCGCTCCTGTTGCTAGACTTGAGTCCATCAGATTGTTACTTGGTGTAGCTTGCATCCTCAAATTCAAGCTGTACCAGATGGATGTGAAGAGCGCGTTTCTGAATGGATACCTGAATGAAGAAGCCTATGTGGAGCAGCCAAAGGGATTTGTAGATCCAACTCATCCAGATCATGTATACAGGCTCAAGAAGGCTCTCTATGGATTGAAGCAAGCTCCAAGAGCTTGGTATGAAAGGCTAACAGAGTTCCTTACTCAGCAAGGGTATAGGAAGGGAGGAATTGACAAGACTCTCTTTGTCAAACAAGATGCTGAAAGCTTGATGATAGCACAGATATATGTTGATGACATTGTGTTTGGAGGGATGTCGAATGAGATGCTTCGACATTTTGTCCAACAGATGCAATCTGAATTTGAGATGAGTCTTGTTGGAGAGCTGACTTATTTTCTGGGACTCCAAGTGAAGCAGATGGAAGACACCATATTCCTCTCACAAAGCAAGTATGCAAAGAACATTGTCAAGAAGTTTGGGATGGAAAATGCCAGCCATAAAAGAACACCTGCACCTACTCACTTGAAGCTGTCAAAGGATGAAGCTGGCACCAGTGTTGATCAAAGTCTGTACAGAAGCATGATTGGGAGCTTACTATATTTAACAGCTAGCAGACCTGACATCACCTATGCAGTAGGTGTTTGTGCAAGATATCAAGCCAACCCTAAGATGAGTCACTTGAATCAAGTAAAGAGAATTCTGAAATATGTAAATGGCACCAGTGACTATGGGATTATGTACTGTCATTGTTCAGATTCAATGCTGGTTGGGTATTGTGATGCTGATTGGGCTGGAAGTGCAGATGACAGAAAAAGCACTTCTGGTGGATGCTTCTATTTGGGAACCAATCTTATTTCATGGTTCAGCAAGAAGCAGAACTGTGTGTCCCTATCTACTGCAGAAGCAGAGTATATTGCAGCAGGAAGCAGCTGTTCACAACTAGTTTGGATGAAGCAGATGCTCAAGGAGTACAATGTCGAACAAGATGTCATGACATTGTACTGTGACAACATGAGTGCTATTAATATTTCTAAAAATCCTGTTCAACACAGCAGAACCAAGCACATTGACATTAGACATCACTATATTAGAGAGCTTGTTGATGATAAAGTTATCACACTGGAGCATGTTGACACTGAGGAACAAATAGCAGATATTTTCACAAAGGCAAGCTGGGCATTTGTGTGCTAGAGGATTTATAGCAATTACTGTTATTTGAACGTGCTCAAACGTTAATAGCGCGTTCTCTACTGGGCCAAGACAAATTCGACCGTTGCTTCACACGTCCCTTTACATTCCTCATTCAAACTTATATTGTCGTGGTAATCCCGTCTTCAGCATTTCCCAATAGCTCTCAGAAATTTACGAAAACATTCCAAAGGCTCTGCTTCTCCATGGCTACCTCACCAAAAGAAACTTCAGCTTCTGGTTCACCCTCTGTACCATCATCTCCGCACCAGGAACAACCTGAATTCAACATCCAACCCATACAAATAATTCCTGGTTCAGCCCCTGTTCCTGAAAAACTGGTCCCCAAACGACAACAGGGAGTGAAGATTTCTGAAAACCCTAGCCTTGCAACAAGTCCTAGGGAAGTAGACACAGAGATGGACAAGAAGATCCGCAGTATTGTGAGTAGTATTCTGAAAAATGCTTCTGTTCCTGATGCTGATGAAGATGTTCCAACATCTTCCACCCCAAATGTTTCTGTGCCTGATGCTGATAAAGATGTTCCAACATCTTCCACTCCAAATGCTGAAGTCCTCCCTTCACCCAGTGAAGAGGAATCAACAGAGGAAGAGGATCAAGCCACAGAGGAGACCCCTGCACCACGGGCACCAGAACCTACTCCAGGTGACCTCATTGACCTTGAAGAAGTAGAATCTGATGAGGAACCCATTGCCAACAAGTTGGCACCTGGCATTGCAGAAAGATTACAAAGCCGAAAGGGAAAAACCCCCATTAAGAGGTCTGGACGAATCAAAACTATGGCACAGAAGAAGAGCACTCCAATCACTCCTACCACATCCAGACGGAGCAAAGTTGCAATCCCTTCCAAGAAGAGGAAAGAAATTTCCTCATCTGATTCTGATGATGATGTCGAACTAGATGTTCCCGACATCAAGAGGGCCAAGACATCAGGGAAAAAGGTGCCTGGAAATGTCCCTGATGCACCATTGGACAACATCTCATTCCACTCCATTGGCAATGTTGAAAGGTGGAAATTTGTATATCAACGCAGACTTGCTGTTGAAAGAGAACTGGGAAGAGATGCCTTGGCTTGCAAGGAGATCATGGACCTCATCAAGGCTGCTGGACTACTGAAGACAGTCACCAAGTTGGGAGACTGTTATGAAAGCCTAGTCAGGGAATTCATTGTCAACATTCCCTCTGACATAACAAACAGAAAAGGTGATGATTATCAGAAAGTGTTTGTCAGAGGAAAGTGTGTTAGATTCTCCCCTGCTGTGATCAACAAATACCTGGGCAGACCAACTGAAGGAGTGGTGGATCTTGCTGTTTCTGAGCATCAAATTGCCAAGGAAATCACTGCCAAACAAGTCCAGCATTGGCCAAAGAAAGGGAAGCTTTCTGCAGGGAAGCTGAGTGTGAAGTATGCAATTCTGCATAGGATTGGCGCTGCAAACTGGGTACCCACCAATCATACTTCCACTGTTGCCACAGGTTTGGGTAAATTTCTGTATGCTGTTGGAACCAAGTCCAAATTTAATTTTGGAAACTATATTTTTGATCAAACTGTTAAGCATTCAGAATCCTTTGCTGTTAAATTACCCATTGCCTTCCCAACTGTATTGTGTGGCATTATGTTGAGTCAACATCCCAATATTTTAAACTACACTGACTCTGTGATGAAGAGAGAATCTCCTCTATCCCTGCATTACAAACTGTTTGAGGGGACACATGTCCCAGACATTGTCTCGACATCAGGGAAAGCTGCTGCTTCAGGTGCTGTGTCCAAGGATGCCTTGATTGCTGAACTCAAGGACACATGCAAGGTGCTGGAAGCAACCATCAAAGCCACCACAGAGAAGAAAATGGAGCTGGAACGCCTGATCAAAAGGCTCTCAGACAGTGGCATTGATGATGGAGAAGCAGCTGAGGAAGAAGAAGCAGCTGAGGAAGAAGAAGAAGCTGAGGAAGAAGAAGAAGCAGCTGAGGAAGAGGAAGATGCAGCAGAGGATACAGAATCAGATGATGATTCTGAAGCCACCCCATGATCATCAGACCTCTATTTTTGCTTTTCACTTTTACTGGCTATAGGGGCATGTCCCTTTGAACAATTGATTACTATTGGTCTGTAATATTTGCACCTTAAGTTCATGCATTCTACTTTTGTCAAATTCTGTCTAAAAAGGGGGAGTAATAATAGTTATGTATGCATGATTTTGAGTAGTAGGATACTATGTATGCAATAGTAGTATTATGCATGATTTATGATTGTGAGAAGTAGGATACGATGTATGCATGATTCATGATTTTGAGGGGGAGTTGTATGTATATGATTTTGAGGGGGAGACTGCTGCTGCTGATGATGACTGATGTAAGCTACTAGTAGCTGAGCATGGAGACAGGGGGAGCAGAAAGCTGATGTCACATGAGATGTCTTGACATCCTGGAAAAGACTAGTAGCTGATAGAAGATGCTGCAGTGAACTGCTTCACAGCAGTAGGAGCATGAAGACAGGGGGAGCAGAAAGCTGATGTCACGTGAGATGTCTTGACATCCTGGAAACGACTTGCAACTTGCAGAATTTTGCTGTTACCACTACAGATACCGCTGTGCTTGATTACTCTGATAATGAAAGTTGCTGATCCCACTTGCATAACTGCTCGTACCTGCTCAGGAAGTGTCTAAGTATGTTTTAGACAAAATTTGCCAAAGGGGGAGATTGTTAGTGCTTAGCTCTACTGAGTTTTAAAAGATTGGCTAAGATTTTGTTAAAACATAAGCACTTAGACAATGAAGGAAAGCTGGAGTTGCTGCACATGATGTCCAACGTTATGTCAAGGAATCAGATCGGGCTGCACAATGCACAAGGCAAGATGAAATGTCAAATGAAGAATTGAAGCTGCAGGATTCACGATGTCGGATACAATGTCCAGGACATCCTGCCCGAAAATACTAGAGTTGCTGCACAATGCACAATGCAGGATCCACGATGTCGGATACAATGTCCAGGACATCCTGCCCGAAAATACTGGAGTTGCTGCACAATGCACAATGCAGGATCCACGATGTCGGATACAATGTCCAGGACATCCTGCCCGAAAATACTGGACACATAAATCTGTTATATCTTTAACAGATTATTGTGCAGTTAGCAGCAGATAAGATGATCTATCTTTAGGAACGAATTAAAAGATAATTAAAGTTCGAATTACAAACTAGAAGAGTTCGTTCAGGTAATAAAGATTAAAGATAAAAACTAAAAGATCAAACTGTATCTTTTAGATCTTTAAGTGCAGATTTTTTCAGAAGAATGATAGATCTCATCCAGCACAAGTTGTTGCAGCCCAGATACGCACACTGCTATATAAACATGAAGGTTGCACGAGTTTTCCACCAAGTCCGGGATTGAAGAGTTATTTTGTGAGTTTTGGGACTTGAGTGTTTTGTGAGCCACCTTGATGTTATCCTAACATCAAGTGTTGGACCTGAGTGTGTAGAGTTGATCTCTATAGTTTGTGTAGAGTTGATCTCTATTGTTCAGAGAGCAATCTCTGGTGTGTCTTTGATTTATTTGTAAACACGGGAGTGTGATTGAGAGGGAGTGAGAGGGGTTCTCATATCTAAGAGTGGCTCTTAGGTAGAGGTTGCACGGGTAGTGGTTAGGTGAGAAGGTTGTAAACAGTGGCTGTTAGATCTTCGAACTAACACTATTTTAGTGGATTTCCTCCCTGGCTTGGTAGCCCCCAGATGTAGGTGAGGTTGCACCGAACTGGGTTAACAATTCTCTTGTGTTATTTACTTGTTTAATCTGTTCATACAGTCAAATACAATCTGCATGTTCTGAAGCGTGATGTCGTGACATCCGGTACGACATCTGTCCCCAGTATCAGAATTTCATTCATGAGTGTATGAAATTCTTTTAGCCTATTATTTGATTTGAGTCAAATCTTTCATGTTAATTAGTCCTTAACATGCTCATCCAAAATTCTTAGAGAGTCTTTGATTGTGAACCTTTTCTTGAACTTTTAGGTTTCTTTATGATTGTGTCTATTGTGAATTTGAGTTTTGGTGATTGAATTGCTGGCTGAAATGTTGATCCTAAGTGAATATTGAACTCCGAAAACTGTGGTAAACAATCCTAGTGAGTTCAACATACATAGGAAGGTTGAAAGTAAGCCCAAGGCAATCAATATACCATGCTTAAAGAAACAAATCGCTGGTGCTGGCAGCTTGGGCATACAAACTTGTAAAAATTACTGAGAATTGGTTACTTCGAATTTTGAGCTGAAATTTTTACTGAATTTTCTAGACATCTGGAAAAAAGTTATAAAAAAAGAAACAAGTGATTTGGATAAAAGGAAAAAATACTAAAAATCACACAAGTTGGCAGGAAAATCAGTATCCAGAAAAAAACGGGTGAAAGGGAAGTGTGCTTGTTGTTTTGGCTCAAAATTTATTCTATAATTGGAAATTTCAATTCAAAATTAGTGTGAAGACAAGTGCCAAAGCTAGAGTTTTGTTGAGTCTTTTTTTTTTCAGTTTTTTTTACTCTACTCTAGAGCCATTCTAAGTTTCTCTTTGAGTCCTAGCTTGCTTCTATGTCCTTTTCATTGCTTTAATTGTTGAATAATCCTTGAAAAATTGTCTTGTTAAAACTCCATTGGTTTAGCTTTCATTTTATTTTTTTTGGTCTTTGGTTATTGCTTGTCTCTTTGTTTCCTTGTTTGTGGGTTGCCATATAGGAATTGGAAGGAGGATTGGTGCCATCCCTTGAAGAATTTGAGTCCAGAAGTAAGGGGCCAACCACCTTAAGAGCTATTGGACTAAGAAGCACTCCAAATTGAGTGAATCACCAAAGAGAGAACAACCACCAAAATTGAGGACCGTTTTGTAATTTTGTAATTTGCAATTTACTTACCTTCATTGCTTTCAAGTTTTTGTAACAAAAAGGCCTTTCATTGGAAGTGTGTTGGGAGCCTCCAATAGGTTACCAAACTTCCATTTGTGTGTAATAATTTTAGGCAATTTTTACTTAGGATAGTGAGTGTTTTGTTGGGAACCTTGAATGTGGTCATCCAAACACTCTTAGGATTCACCTAGTTTACATTTCTTGCTTACTTTCATAGCTTATTTCTTTTACCTTCCATTGTCAAACCGCCTAGATAGCTTGCATTTTACCAATTAGTTTTTTTACCTTATCTTTCACACCTCTTTTAGTGTTTATTTGGCTAGTTTCAACCATAGTTTCTTTTACCTTTTGTTTTCAAACCTCCAACAAGAAAGAACCACAACTTAGGAACCAACATGAGTCATCATTCATCTAGTGTTAATGGCAAGGGTACTAGTCATAAAGACCCTTTATCTAGAATCTTAGATGAGTTGAGTTCCCTCAAGTTATGGAAAGAAAAACAAGAGAGAAAAGAAAAAGGAAAAAAAAGAGTGGAAGAAATAAGTCAAGATGAAAGAAAGAAAATAAGAGAGGAAGAAAGAAGAAAAATAATGAAAGAAATGAAAAGAGAAAAACATGCCTACTATAGTAGTCATAACTCTTGCAAAAGCCTAAGTGAAGAACTTCGTGACTATTACGAAGGAAGGCATAGGTCACATCTTAGACCTCACTCCCATAGAAGAGAAAAGGAAAGAAAGCCTCAATAGGCTAACATTAAACTCTCATACTTCCATGGGAAGGACAATGTAGAGGCTAACTTAGATTGGGAAATAAGGGTAGAGCAACAACTTAAAAAGAAGTCTACTTCAAAATCTTATGGCTCTCACTCTTATCCAAAGAAAGACCAAGGTCAAGACATCTTAGGGGTGACACCTTCTAAGCCCAAAGATGATAAGGGGAAGACAATAGAAAAGCAAGCCCCTAAGGCTAGTATGCAAGAGAAAACTAGCTCTATAAAGTGCTTTAAATGTCTTGGAAGAGGACACATTACTTCTCAATGCCCCACCACAAAAACCATGATTATGAAGGGCCAAGACATTTATAGTAGCCAAGATGAGGCTACTACTTCACCTTCCTCTAGTGAAAGTGAAAAAGCAAAAGGGGAAGAATCTAGTGAAGAAATCTACCCCCAAGAAGAAGGACAACCATTAGTGGTTAAAGAGAAGTGTAAGGAGGTAAGTGTCTCCTCCAAGAGTTTAGCTAAGAAGGAAACTCATTTTACAATAAAGACAAACATTAAAGAAACTTTCCCTCTTAGACAACCTCCACATTTTCTCTTTTGTAAAAAGGCACTTGCTAGCATTGCCACACCTCTTGGGCTTGAGTTTATTCCTCAAGTAAAGAAGTTGTTGGATGAGGGTTTGGTTCGCAAGAGCTTAAATCCTTGTGCTTTGTTGGTGCCCAAAATAGGTATTATTAGGCACCAAGTCCCTAAAATAGGTGGTATGATGAATGTTTTGAGTGGTGCAACCCTCTTTTGTAAAATCACTCATACACCTAACATCTTCATGGTGTGTGTACATAGGGACCCATTAGGTAGGTTTGTTCTTATTTTTAGTTTCAATACAAACTTAGGTACTCATATGGGATACCTTAGGTTTGTCAAACTTTTTGGTAGGAATAATCAATATGAAAATACAGAAAAAGGTATGTTTTATGGCGTTACTTTTCTTAATTTGTCAAATAGTGATCAAGGGGTTCCCATGAACCCTAAGAGAATAAAGGTCATTCCTGAGTGGCCCACTCCACCAAGTATAAGAAAAATTTGGGGCTTCCATGACTTAACAAACTTTTACAAAAGGTTTGTCCCATATTTTTCTATACTTGTAGCACCACTTATTGAGTTGGTGAGAAACCATGTTCCTTCATGGGAAGATGCCCAGGAAATGGGTTTTTAGACCTTACCTTACTTCAACATACCAAACACCACTAATACATATGTTTTTGTTCTTTTTACAGGTGTTGAGGGAAGGAGCCCAGAGTATGAAGAACCTCGGGATTTGAGGTCAAATCCTTTCCAAGGTGGAGGGAATGATGCAATCCTACTCCGTAAGGGCATTGGGTAGAAGACTCCAAGTAGATTGGGCTAGAGATCCAAGGGAAGGCCCTAGGGTTCTCATGAGCCTTAGGGTAGATTTCGAGCCCATGGGCTAAGTATGAGCCCGCTTATCTTTGTAAATATTAGAATAGGTTTTTCCTTCGTCTGGGCCTTGTATTTTGGTCATTCTAGTAGTATAGGGTTTTAGCCTTGTATTTCGGGGCATTTTGAGTAGTCTTTGTAGTAAGGACTTTTTTTTTGTATTTTCATATTTTTTGTCATGGGGGTGAGCTTAGCTATTATAGGGGGTGTGTAGCTAAGTTCTAGCTTCTCATCTCAAGGAGGTGAGCTTAGCTATTAGAGAGGTATGTGTAGCTAAGCTCTAGCTTCTTTAGGAATCTTCTTAAGGAAGCTTCTCAAGGAGGTGAGCTTAGTTATGAGAGGGGTGTGTGTAGCTAAGCTCTAGCTTCTCAAGGAAGTTTTCTCAAAGAAGCTTCTCAAGGAAGTTTTCTCAAGAAAGCTTCTCAAGGAAGCTACCTAGTCTATAAATAGAAGCATGTGTAACACTTGTTGTAACTTTGATGAATGAGAGTCTTGTGAGACATACTTCAAAGTTCCACTTCTCTCCCTCTTTTATTCCTTCAATTTCGTGCTCCCCCCTCTCTCTTTCTCTCCCTCTTTCTTTTCCTCCATTGAAGCATCCTTCCAAGCTTCTTATCCAAGGCTCATCTTGGTGGTGAAGCTCTTTTTTTCATGGCTTATTCCTTAATGGATGGCGCCTCCTCTCACCTCTTCTCCTTTGTCTTCCGCTGCATTTCCATGGTGGAAAATCACCATTAAAGGACCTCATTGAAGCTCAAAGATCCAGCCTCCATAGAAGCCCCACAAGCAAGCTTCCATCATATTGATTACAACATTAATCCTTATAGTTTTAGCTAGAAATTATTATTACATTTTACGAATTATAGGGAGAAAAATCCTCTTGGTTAACTTTTTGGATTGATTCTATCTAAAAATTGATTTAAAAATTTATTTTTTTGATTTTTTTTATTGAATTAGAAAGTTAACTTTTTAAATCATTCACTTACAAAACTTATCTAAAAAGTATTATTTTCTATGTTGCATAGGTATTGTAACATCCTATTTTTCGTAGACTAATTTAAAAAGAATTGTATTTATAAATAAATAATTTTTTAGAAAAATAATAAGGTTTTTATAATTAAATAAATAAGAAGAAATAACTTTATTAATTAAAATAATGATTTTAGAGAAAATAAAGAGGATATTTTCTTTATTCATTTGATAGGGAATAAAATATAATTTGTTTTTATAAAATAATAAAAATAAATAAATAGAGTAAATAATAAGTTATAAATACCCTAGGTATAAGTAGAGTCGTGTTATGTCAGTTTTCACTCTGGCGATGCCTCTTCTTCTTCTCATTTTCGTTTTTCCCCATTTTCCTCCCAAAACTCTTTCTTTTCTCACATACCACCAAACCCGTCTTAGAAAAATGATGATCTTGGACTCATTTACCGTTAGATCGCCGTGAAATTTAAGCACTAGGTTCGCAACCCAATTCCAAGCATTCTCACCGTTGTAAATTTTGAAACCATGTCGAAGCCAAGAGAAATACACTTCACATCGTAGCCTTTTCTTTTCCCACAAAAACCCAAAACTGTCTTGGTAAAACTATGATCTCGGATTCGTTGACCATTGGATTGTCGTAAAATTTTAATATGTAGTTCGTGATTCAATTCTACACAGCTTCACCATTGGTATTTTCGAGATAATATCTATGGAGAGCGAAAACAGAATCGCACAAAGACAGTATAAAATGGAGGCTTCAATCCCTTATTCTTCTCTCTAACGTTTGGGAACCCTATCAGAGCAATCAGACGAAAAAAATTCAGGAATATCAGGAAATTGCTAGAGATACCGCTATCGTTGCCAGAAAACACATGAGTACGCTTAGAGATAAGGGATGAGTTTATCACAATTGGGGTTAGAATGAACATATGTAGGGATCCTTGAGGATTAAATTGAGATTTATTTTGAGATGTTTATTGAATTAAAAATTTTCCTTTATGATTATAAATACAATATTATTGTGTTCTACGTACCAATTGATGTTATGATGAGAATTGATTGATAAATTTGAGTGCTCTTAATGTTCTTGTGTTTTGACCCATGATTTTGATATAATTGTAATAAACTATTTGAGGGGTGATCCTTTAGGGGTGACGAGTATTGTGATGGGATCCACTGTGGGAACCCGACGAGTTAAAATGATTTTGAAAACAATTGAGTAATCATGTGTATCACATAGTTCATAGGTAAAGTGTATATGATTCATAGGGTGTGATAACGCGTTAAATTGAGATTATACCATTGTGATTGAGATCGAGTGTATGTGATAAATTGAGTATGTATGTGGTTGAGATATATATGTGCATTGAGATGTTGTGTGCATTGAGTTGTGAACTATGAATTGTACAATCGCACGACTATAAGACCCTTTAAGGGCGACGAGTTAATGCTAAGTCCCTTTAAGGGCGACGAGTTAATGTTAAGTCCCTTTAAGGGCGACGAGTTAATGCTAAGTCCCTTTAAGGGTGACGAGTTAATGTTAAGTCCCTTTAAGGGCGATGAGTTAATGCTAAGACCCTTTAAGGGTGATGAGATAAACTATTTTGAGAACAACTGAGGAGTCGTGTGTTTTGTACAGTTCATAGATAGAGTCTGTGTGCTAAAATGTTTTTTGGGTTGGACCTGAATTAGGAGGGAGAGGCCCTGACAGACTCTTCGGAATGTAGGCCTTGGGGGTCACTCGGTTTGAGTGCTCCTTTAAGCCTATGTTGATCTCATATAGTTAGAGCATTCTCGCAAAACATCGTGATTCTGACTGGTCTCCCTATGATCTTACCTAGTGAGAGTGACCTAACTTACTAGTGTGTGGTTTGTCTTGTTGTTAGTCTATTTTATTGCATGATGTGGTTTGTCTTGTCATGATCCTGACATTGGGATATAAGTTTCTATATTAATTGCATGATGTTAGTCTATTTTATTTTACCTCACTAATTTAACAAAACATTTTGTAAATTTTGACGGCCTTGTTTTGAGTCGAATATATTTATAATAAGTTTTATTTGGTAATAGTGAAGTGAATGTGAACCTTTTACCTATATGTATTTGTTTACCTATATATATATATATATAACAAAAAGTATTTTCCGTAGTAGTGATCTACCAACATGTATTGTGTCTCACTATAGCCTATATCTATGAATAAAACAAAAACTATACCTAAATTATGGATAATAATAATAATTTTAATACATTTAATATTATATAAAAATTGAATAATCATATTTTTTGGAAACTAACAATCATAAATAATTAAAATAATTTCATTAATAACGTCATAATTTAAATAAATTTATTACAAATACCTATTTATACAAAATAGTATTGTCATCCATTCATAACAAAAAAATCCTTAAGTTTCTACAAACATGAATTTAATATTTCATAACAAATAAATACTATATTATCATTCATCCATAACCAAAAAAAATATATTGGAATAAATACAAACATCAATATTTTTTTTAATAAGTTGAGGTGAAAGCATCAAGCAAGAATTGACAATCCCAACTAGGTTGGCACCCCCTACCCAAACTATCCCATGCCCCACCACATAAGTTTATTAAAGAATCGAATAAGAAAAAAGAATAAAACAATCATGGGGACTAAAGCCAACACTAAAAAAAATGATTTAGCAACTAAAGATGTCAGTCAATAAAATTGCAAGATCAATCACCAATTAATTTTGTCACTGATTTAGCAACCACAAAATCGGTATGCATTTCATCTAGGTGCGGGTGCAGTATCTTGGTCCTCGAAGAAACGACCAAAGAATTTTAGAAGTGATGCATCAGAAGCAAAATTCTTCCATAGAAATTTTTTGCGACAACAAGTATGCAATTGCCTGGAGCAAAATTTCAGTGTTCGTGGGTAGTCTAAGCACATTTATTCAATTCCACAAGATACATAACTGATAGTTGAGAAAGGAGTAGAGATTAATTATTACCCAATTAAATAGCAAGTGGCAGATATTTTCATGAAGCCGTTGAAGATCAAATCATTCTACAAGTTGAAAAAATTGCTCGGAATGACACATGCTTGATTTAAGGAGGCAATGTTGGTTAACTTTTATTTAAATTAAGCAGCAAATTTCTTATTATTGCACCCCCAATGCATGACAACACCATCTTTTAGGTGGTTGTAACATGATGTGCACCGTTTTGTTGCTAGCTCGGTGTTAAGTTTTGGTTCCTTGGTTATTACGTGACCATAAGTAGTAACTCTACGGTTTGTTTATTGCTATGTGGGAGGATTAGCAAACTACTACGTGCAATTAACTACCCTATCTCTTAAGTGTCACTTAGCATTGTATTTATTACATTATATTGCATGTAATATGCCTATAAAAAGGCCAAGGTTGTATGTTGAAAATATGAGTGAAAAGTCAAGTTTACTAGTTTGTGAAGTAAAGTAATGAGTGAATAGGCAATTTAGTCCCTGAGATTGTAACCACTTTGCATATTAGTCCCTGACTTAAATTTTAATTCATAATAGTCCCTAACTTTACCTCCGTTATGCAAATAAGTCCCTGCTGTTAAAATCTAATTTCCTCTGTTAGTCAAATGTCTATTTGGCAAACGTAAGCATCCCAATGTGGCAGGTTTGAGTCCAAGTCAGCAATATTATGTGGCAAGGCAAGGACTGAATTGAAAAATTAGGTTAAAAAGAAATCAAAAATGAAGTAAACCCATTTTCCCTTTCACTGTCTTACTGCTTGTAGGGTTTTTTAACTGTTTGCGGTTTGTTCTTCCCTCCCCTGCATTCTCGTGATTGAGGGTTCGCGCTTTTTGTCAGGTTGGTGGTTTCATTCATTTCGTTTGCATTGTTTTGGTGGTTTGATTTGGGGTTTTATATGTTCGAGGGGTTTCATTTGCATTGTCTTCGCGCTTCGTAGGGAGGTTTATGATCCTTTATTATTTTCGTTTATGATGCTTTGTTTTTATAGATGACAATGTTTTTGGTTTCTGATTGTGTCTTCGTGCTTTTTGGCAATGTCAATGTCTTCGCGCTTTTTGAGGTAGGTTTTTTTATTTCCTAATATATGACAATGTTTGCGGTTTCTGATTGTGTAGAATGAATGACAATATAACTTTAGTATTGCACCATGGAGGAAGATTCACTCCACGTGCCAGTGATGGAAAGGTTGAATATATAGGCGGAGAATTTGACGTTTGGGAGGATATATCTACAGACTGCCTGAATGCATTTATCTTATATGATCTGGTGAAAGCTTGTAAGAAGTATAGCAATATAGGAGAATGTTTTTGGTTGATTGATAAGGACTTAGATTTTAATCATGGGTTCAGGAGTTGTACAGCTGATGGAGATATATTACACTTAGTTAGGGATGCTTTTGAAAATAAGAATGAGATAAATGTTTATTTTCATCATGAAGTAGATCCAATTTTAGAAGAAGTCCCACAGATGTTGTACTTGGAATGTGATCCAATTCGAAAAGCTGTTGAGAATGAAGATGATTTAGATGATGTACCTGTTGCTGGCCATGAGGAAGGTAAGTTTTAATTCATCTGTACTTGGTCCGACATGGTTACCATAATTAATTAATATGATTAATTTTTACTTGATCACCATTGATGCAGATGTTGGTGCTGGAGAGCAGAGAGATGCTGGTGAGCAGATGGATACTGGTGAGCAAAGGGATGGTGGTGAGCAAAGGGATACTAATGCTGGTGAGCAAAGAGATGGTAGTGAGGAGAGAGATACTGGTGGTGAAGAGAGAGATGTTGCTGATAGTGAGGAGGAAAAGGAAGTTGACAGTGATGAGACAGATGCTGAGTGGTTTATAAATTTCTCTTGTATGTTAAATGAAGTTGAAGCTGAAGTTGAGACAGATGTTTATCATTCAGAGGAGCTTAATATCCCCATTAGTAGTGATGATGAAGATGAGGATGTTGAAGTTTATCCTCAATATAGTCAAAGTAGTGGAGTTGGTGAACAAAAGTTGGAATTAGGGATGGAGTTTGGTACTCTAGATGAATTTAAATCTGCCTTGAGGGAGTATAGCATATTGATGGGCAGGGAGTTCAAGTGGAAGAAGAATGATAAACAGAGGGCTAGAGCAAAATGCAAGAAGGCATTTTGTGATTGGGAAATCTACTGTGCAAAGAATGAAGTTAGAAACTCTTTTCAGATAAAGACATTTAAGCATAACCATAATTGCTGCAGAGAAGTGAACAACAAACAAGCAAATAGACAGTGGGTGGTCAGTAAACTTGAGGGCAAACTCAGAATGCAGCCAACCCTTAAATGTGTTGAAGCTTTGGAATATTTCAAGCAAGAGTTTGGAGTGCACATTGAAGTTACAAAGATGTGGAGAGCCATGAAAGAAGCAAAGCAATTAGTGGAATGGAATGAGAGGAAACAATATGCCAAAGTATTTGATTATGCACATGAATTGTTGAGGAGCAATCCTGGATCAACAGTTAAGATCAACACAGTGCCAAGTCCAAAAGGTCCACCACAATTTCAGAGGCTATATATTTGTCTTGCTGGCTGTAAGAAGGGGTTTGTTGCTGGATGTAGACCATTCATAGGTCTAGATGGATGTTTCCTAAAGAGTGCATTTGGAGGAAACTTGCTCTCTGCTGTTGGGCTTGATGGCAATAACCACATCTATGTTATTGCTTATGTTGTTGTGGACATTGAGAACAAAGACAATTGGAAATGGTTTTTAACTTTGCTGCATGAAGATCTTGGGGATTACATACAGAATGGGTGGAATTTCATGTCAGACATGCAAAAGGTATGACATGGTGTGATTTGCAATTGTTATCATAAGTTAGGTATTTAATTGAAGTTAATGACATAAGTTAGGGACTAGTCCAGAAGTATTTACTACTTTGCTGCAATTTTTCAGGGACTTATTCCAGCTTTACAGGAAGTCATGTCTGGTGCACCTCATAGATTTGTTGTCTTGCATCTTTGGAAAATTTTTACAAAGCAATGGAAAAGCAAGGAACTTAAAGGAATTGTGTGGCAATGTGCAAAATCCACTACTGTTGCTGAGTTTGAAGGCCATATGGCCCATTTGAAGACAATCAACTGCCAGGCTTGGGAGTATTTGAATAAATGGCCCAAACAAGCATGGACAAAAGCCCACTTCAGTACAATACCCAAGGTGGACAATATATGCAACAACACTTGTGAGGTATTCAATTCCAGAATTCTGCAGTATAGATGCAAGCCTATTATCACAATGCTTGAAGAAATTAGAAGTTATATCATGAGAACCATGGCTGCCCGCAAGGTTAAACTTTCTGGAAAACCTGGACCATTATGTCCAGTGCAGTATAAAAGACTAGAAAAAGAATTTCATTTTGCTAATCAATGGACTCCCATTTGGTGTGGTGATAACATGGGCCTGAGATATGAGGTCCACATGTGGGGGAATAAGGTTGAGGTCAATTTAGGTGAATGGACATGCACTTGTGGAGTATGGCAACTAACAGGTTGTGTTCTTTATAGTTTTTTTTTCATTCCTAACCTACATGTGTGCTGATTTTACAACTTTGATGTAGGGATGCCATGTCGACATGCCATTGCAACAATAACTCACAAAGGAGGGAAGCCTGAGGACATGTGTCATGAGTGGCTGTCAATAGAAGCTTATAATAAGACATACCAACATTTTATTGAACCAGTCCAAGGACCACAATATTGGGCCCAGACACAGTATACACACCCTGTTCCACCACATAAAAGGGTCCAAAGAGGAAGGCCAAAGAAAAATAGAAAGAGATCTGTAGATGAGGACAATGTCACAGGACATAAGCTAAAGAGGAAATTGGCTAAGTTTACATGTGGAAGGTGTGGCCAAACCAATCATAACATTAGAAGCTATAAAAATATTGGAGTTACTGTTAGGCCAAAGAAATATGTTGCACCATCAACTTCAAATGAGGATGACCACCTATTATCTCAAGATGAACAAGCTTTGAATGAGGCTGAAGAAGTTGCTGCTCATGTTCAACAAGATCCGGTGGAGATTAATTTATCTCAGCCTCATTTGTCACAAGATAGTGACATGGAGTTGATGGTAAATATTTGTCACAACAAAGTAGTTTTATCTCAACCTAATTTGTTGCAGCACTCCATTTTTATATATTACAATTATTCATGTTTGGCATTTGCATGTAGGTCCCTGCAACTATTGTTCCACCAATAGCAAGGAATAAGCTAACCATAACAAGAGCCAAACAAAGGAAGGTTGCTGATAAAGATGATGTAGAAAACTGAAGAAGCATTTTTTGTTGCATTTTGAAGGTTGCTGAAGGTTGCTGAAGACCCATTTTTTGTTGCATTTTGAAGGTTGCTGAGTTTGAAGGTTGCTGATGAAGAAAACTGAAGAAGCATTTTTTGTTGCATTTTGATATTAGGATGTGTAGTTGTATATTTTGAAAGCTTCACTGGCATGTGAAATGATGTAAACATTATGGCCTACTGAACAATTGCTTCTAACTACCATGCTTTGGGATGTCAAATATTATGTGAAATTGATTTAATGTCATGTTTCTTCTCTTTCTTTTATAAATTATACACTGTGTTGGATTTGGAGTTGGAGTAGGACCACCTAGTTTAGTGCTACTTCAATAACTTCAAAAAGTTATATAACAACAAATTATATTTAATAAACTTCTCTTTCTTGTGCCATCACCTAATTCTCTTTCTTTTATTTCAAGTTGTCCCTTCGAAATGATATCATGTTTCTTCTCTTTCTTTTATAAATTATACACTGTGTTGGATTTGGAGTTGGAGTAGTACAATCCATCCCACTCCAAAAGCTTCTCTTTCACCAACAAATTATATTTAATTGAAATGGGTAATTGACAGTAGCAACAAAAGCTGCTATTACACTACAAAAGCTACTTCCTACTACAAATTCTTCAGCAAAACAACAATTGACAGTAGCAACAAAAGCTGCTATTACACTACAAAAGCTACTTCCTACTACAAATTCTTCAGCAAAACAACAATTACAATATCAAAAGCTGTTATTGCACATTTTACCTAAAATACATTCCCCCTAAAACTAACATTACAATTAAAAATGAAAAACCTAACAACACAATGTTTGTTAAATTTCTCATTTTCTTCTGCAAAGCTTCAATTTATAGCCTCAAATCAGCCACTACCATTGTTTCTCTTGAGACAGAAGACGAATTAGAAAGTTGGTTTTCTTCTTCAACCCATTGAAAAAATTGACAGTTATCTGGGTCTGTTTGGGGTAATGCACAAGTATAGAATAACTTTCCTGGGTTCCTCCTTGTTCTTGCAGTTCGAATAGCTGCATGTCTTCCATGGTGGCATTGCTGAATGAAACTACCAGAAAATGCACAACAACTGCCACTTGCAGACATGGACAAATCAAGTGAACAAGCAGCAGCGACTGAGCCTCAGAGTAGAAGAAGAAGAAGCAACTCAGCGTGGGAAGAAGAAGAAGAAGAAGAAGAAGAAGCAACCAACAGCTTCGTAAACCCTAATTTTTTTGGGGAAGAAGAAGCAACCTTGCGTGTGAGAGAGAATTTATAGATGCAGACCTCAGTGCCATGTTGGAAATCTACGTGGCACTGAATTGCCACCTATACACCTCACTAACGTCGTCACCTGAGAATTTAACGATAGGGACTATTTTGCAAAACTTATGTAAAGTTAAGGACTATTATGAATTAAAATTTAAGTCAAGGACTAATATGCAAAGTGGTTACAATCTCAGGGACTAAATTGTCTATTCACTCGTAAAGTAATTATCTCTTCCTGTGTTATGAAGTATTACGGATTGCTCTCCATTTCATGATGGCCACTCTTTGATTCTTTCTTCGTTGCACATCTCTCTTCTGCCGCCTTTTCTTATGTCGTCAGCTACACTGTCTCTGGTAGTAGTGAGGTGGAGCAAAACAGTACCAAGGGCATAATAGTTCATTTTGATTCATTATTTAGACTATGGGTGCACCAAGCAAAAATAGGGTGTGCTGGTGGACTAGACAGGAAAGTCCTCTGGTACCCTGGTCCCTTCTACATTCCAGGTAGAGTGACTGTAGGAGAGCACCAAGAGGCATAAGATTGTCCCCAACAGAGAGCTCTTGGGATGATTTCCAGACACCAAAACCAAGCAAGGACACTAATTCGTGTCTAGATTTTTAATTACTCAGGCCACTTTGAAAAAAATCAAGCAGACAATCTCCAACCTCATGCTAGCCACTCTAGAATTTTGAAAACAACAAGCAAGTACATCAAAATGGATAGTCTAACTAACAAAAAGGAATAAAAATGAGTAAAAAGTCTTTGGACAGAAAAATTTGAAGAAAGGGATAAAGCTTAGAAAAGAAAAGAGAACAAGGTATTTATAGAAGAGAAATGCAAGAATAAAGAGCCACAAAAAAGAAATTTGCACAAAGAATTGTGCTAGTTACAAAAACGAAAAGAAAATGTGGAAAAATGTTGACGGACACATCACGACAATAAATAATGTGGAAGTTAAAGAGATGAAAGGAGTGTGTGTTTTGAAGGAGTTTGGTGCGCATTTTCTAACAATAAAAATTGGCAACAAAACAACCAAAGTAGCAAACTCCAAAGGTTGGTAACCAACCAATAATGAATGGTAGAAAGTGAACTAGGAGTAAAGGTATGAATAGTTCTACCAAAGTTATCATTCACATGAACAAAATAAAAAAAGGATAAGTTAGAGATAAGGTACAAATGACGTTTCTACAAAATAAGTCAAAAAATACGACTAAAATAATGTACAAATATTTTTTATTTACTTCACGGTTGTTACATTTAAAGAAATAAGTGTTACAATAGCCACAAATCACAGTCTATCGAATGTTGGCAAAACTGGAACTATCAAAAACTACAAATCGCATAACAGAGAGGCCCAAACAAAGATCTTAATAGTCTACATGACCTTGAAAATCTCTTCTCACACCTATGCTAGATTCTGAAACCATCCAAATCATTGAAAATCGCAATATATGGAGCTCCCCTACCCTGATCGGTCATCACTGCCTTAAACCGACCTATGACACATATACTGTGTCAAATAACCAAAGAAAGCCAAAGTAAGAACCAGCGAATGCCAATCAACTCTGATAAGGGGAATTCATTAGTAGGAGGACACAGGTGTGGATTATGGTGTCATGCCGCCATAATAGCAACACCTTCCAAGAAAGGCTTCCTCAACACAAAATCTACATTGTCGAGACAAATCGACGACAAGATGATTCTATCGTGAAAGGCTTCCAAAGACATGCTATAAAAAGCATAATGAACCAACCCAACACAAATCTTATAGTGTCCAAGACTGATGGCAAAATGGACAAGTCTAGCAAAAGAGACAAACACAAAAATGTGATGTTTTCCCAACACAAAGAGGAAGCAGAGAATAAAAGAGGACAGTTGATTCAACATCATCATTAGTCACCAAAATACCCTCAATGTTAAAGCAATAGAGCATAGAAAGTTCAAGGTATTTTGGATGACTAATGAAGATAGCAAAACAAAGGAAGAGTTAAAGAAGAAGCAAAAATAAAACAAGGAATTTGTAGGCATACAAGATGCCAGATACAACCAATCAAAAAAATAAGCATTAATTGTGGAAGATAAATACAAAATCTATTTTGCATAAGCAAAAATCTGGGAGCAATTCTCGAAAGGAAGGAAAGTTGGAAGTATTCAATGGAGTATGAAGTTAGTTACAACAAATCAACGTTCAGGAGAGTTGTGAAGGAATAAAAATTTAAAAGCAACATAAATGTCTTAAAGGAAGCTTAATGGTGCCAACAAGATTGTATGTAGAGGGAATCCATACGTCGATACCAAAGATGTTCAAAAACAACTTTCATACTTGTTAAGTCGACATTACCTCTCCAGGACAATATCAACTTGGGGACAACTATTCCGGAGTAAATATCAATTTTCACACTTGTTAAGTTGACATTGCCTCCTTGAGACAGGATCAACTCAGGGGGAACTATTTTAGGATAAATATAAACTTTCCACTTATTAAGATAACATTACCTCTCTAAGACAATATCGACCCAGAAACAACTTTTTCGGGGTGAATATCAATTTTCAAACTTGTTAAGTCGGCATCACCTATCTAAGACAATATCAACTCAGGGCAACTATTTTGAAGTAAATATCAACTTTACACATCATGGGCACATGGCACAAAACATAGACACATGAAGACCGACTTAAGGATTACAAGCCGACTATAGGATCAAGAAACCAACTTAAATAAGAAATGCCCTAGTGGCAAGTTGACTTTAGGCACATTCAATGTAACCCTTATAATAGGATACTTAACGCAATTACTTGTATAAGCCACATGGATGGTAACGCCCCATGGCATACATTATAAATAGGTATCCTATTGTTGCATTTGAGGACAAAATACTATGAGTATTTTCAATCTCTCTCTCTCTCTCACTTCTCTTTTGTGTTATCTCTTTCTCATTCAATTTATTTGATGCTACACAAGCCAAATCACACTCCATGTTGTGCATCATAACATTACACTTTTCAATAACTTGTACTTATCCCAAAAAATAATTCAATTAAAAAAAGTCAAGATGTTTCCTTATAAATTAAAATTATCAATTTGTTTAATAATTTTTCGATTTATATGAATTAGTTCAAAATGACCAAGGACATTTGTGTAGACTTAAAATAAATTTAAAAAAAAGATTTTAAAAGCTAATAAACATAATTCACTAAAACTATTATGGTTTGATATCATTTTAAATTTATTCAAAGAAATTGAATGAAAAATTATCTTTTGGAATATAAATGAAAAAATATTTATTAACAATGAAGGCAATTAATTTAATATTGTTTTGCGAAATTTTTAATTTTAGGCAAAAATTTATTTTAATTTTATATTTGAAACGGCGAACTTTCTTTAATAGATACGGGATGTTAAAGACAAATTCAATTTCTCTTATTTACTATTATTCTCAATTCTAATGTAATGTAAGTATTTTACTAAGTAAAAAAAAAGTGTAGTGATGAGAGACAAAAAGAAATAAAGGAAAAAATGATGTTAGTTAAGTAGCAAAATAAAGTGACACAATATCTATTAACTTCTTATTAAATAAATTTTATTGTTTAAATAATATTGATAAGTAAAAATACTTTCCAAGACTTAAAGTAAGAAATTTAACACCGATATTAGGATGACCTCAGTGAAACTTAACTCACATTTAAACAAGATTGTGAGTACTGCCTCTAGATAAAACTTGGTTCACGTGTAAGTCGTGTTCATTAATTTTAAACATCAATAATTAATATTTAATATTATTCATAAATTACATATTTAATATACTCTAATTTAATATGTATAGTCGGAGTCGTTGTGAAATAAATCATAATTATTTTTTGAAAGTAATAAAATGATAATTATTTAAATGATGTTAAAGAGGAATATATGTGAAAGAAAACAAATAACGAGACTTGAAATATGTAACAAAAATCAATAATTTTGAAAAAAAAAGAGTTAAATATCGATAGTTTTAGTTTGAAGGGAGTACTTTTTTCAGTATAACCTATGGGCATTTTTTGGAGACAACATTGTTTAATTCGGATAGAACTGTTTTGGATGAAAAAAGTTCTATTTTAAGTATTTGATGTACTTACATGTTAAAACTCAAAATTACTAATTAAATTAGAATAATTTTGTCATTTGATTCATGCACTCAATAATAAATTATAAATATTTTACACTAATAATATAATGACCTTAAAAGAATTTTAATCACTTTACATTTAGATAACTTATATTGATGTGTTAAAAAAAATGAGTAATGATATATATATATATATATATATATATATATATATATATATATATATATATATATATATATATATATATATATATATATATATATATATATATATAATATTTAATTTTCTTACAACATTATACTCACCCTAGACTCAATTATAAGAAAAAAAATAAACTTAAATACAAATGTTAACAATTTTCACAATATTTTATGATATCATTCTAAAAATATCATTTATTTATTTAAAATTTTATTTCTAATGATTTTTTTATTCTTATATTAAATTAAATTAAGAATATTTAGAAAAAATGTTTAATTTTAAATGTTATTAGTAAATTTTGATATCATTAACTAACTTTTTTAATTAATGTAAATGTTAGTTAATTTTACTTATAGTTGAGTCTGGCAAGAAGAATTATTTAATATTTGTATGTCTTTTTCTTTTTTCTACCATGTGTTAGGTGTTAAATATTAGAGTGGTCATTGATTAAATTTTGTTTTCAAGAAATGCTCTTATTTTTTCAAAAGAAAAAAAGAGTCTTGTTTACGAGTAGAAACATCTTGATTAAAAGATTAATAATTAATTTTTACTTTAAAATAGAAAATAATTAAATACTAGGAATATATTTTTAATAGATACTAGTACTATTTTTTTTTAATTCTTTAAATCATAATAATCTCAAATTGAAAAAAGAAGAAGAAAAAAGTAATGATGGAAAAAGAATATAGAGATGAGGGAGGTAGGAGGTCCATTGTCCCTGTCACCACCCGGCACACCCACTTCTATCCCTACTTTCTTGTCCCCCAACAAACCGCCTCCATGTTTTCCTCTCTCTCTCTTTCTTAACATTCAATTCATTTCTTCCTTTCACACCCACTTCACTTGTTTCTCCCTCTCAGGTTTGACCCATTCCGTAACCTTTTTTTATCACCTTTTCCCTCCTACCGCTTCATTATCTTCATTTAATAATCTTTGACCATCTTAATCACACTGACTACAATAGTACGTCTTCAATAAATAAACCTCACCAATTTACGTTGGGTACCAAAAAGTGTAATCATACTGTACTATTTACCAAATAAATTAGACTTTCGATAATTTAATGATACTGCCTCATTTAGAATGACTAGTTAAGGCTATTCGTTAGGAAATTACTCTTAAAAAAAATCTACCGTACAAGATATTTTTTGTTTATATGAGTTTAAAGTGAGTATACATTTTAAATTATTAAGATTCTATTTTTATCACTTTTTACTTAATTAGTAATTAATAAATACATTGTAACGTAAAAATAAAGATAAGTTTCTAAAAAAAAATTATAAAAAATCAGAGGTAATAAAAAAATTACTTAAAAGATGTTGAAATATATTAAAATTAGGCTAAGACGTAATTTTAGTCTCTTATTTATATTTTAGGTTGAAGTTGGGTCATTTAAGTTTTTTTTTTTTACTTTGTCCCCTAGAATATCTCTATTAGACCAAATTGTTTTATCTCCCAATTTTTGTTACTAATGGTTCAATTCTGACAAATGTGACATTTTCATAATTTTTTGAGTGAACAAGAAAATCCCTCAAACGAAAATTAATGATAATCTTTTAAAATTTATTTAAGAAGTTGATTTATTCCAATAAATATATTTTCACAGTTTTTCACGTGTTTTAAATTAATCAAATTAACATGATAATCAAACAAATAAAATGATCAATTTCACCTAACTGATAATTTCTAAGAGACCAAAATAAAACCTTTTAAATTTAAGAGATTTAACTAAAATTAAAATATAGATAAAAGACAAAGATATATTTTAATTTTAAAATTATGTTAAGATATAATTGTAATATTCTTTTACTGGGATATGTTTGTAATATGTTTTAATGAAACTTTTGGTATTTTCAAAGACATTTTTTGGTGCGGCATTTTTAAAGTCATTGATTTACCATCTCCTTTCATACCATGCACCCGATAAAATATCAAAACACTTATTCCTCTTTAAAAGTTTAAATATCATTAAGCATAGTTTTTTAACAACTAATACATCATGATAGTTGTTTAATATTAACTTAGCTCGTTACATTTAATATATTCAAAGTTTAATTTGATGTTAAGGAATGACATAAGAAAATTTGATATTAAAAAACTATGTTGATATATTTATTTATTTGTTTATTGTTATTATCAGGTTATTTCGTGGAGACAGGAAGGAACGATTAGGATGGACGAAAAACAACTTATTATTGTTATTCATTTCTTCTACAGTTTGGAAGAATCCTACAAAGGAAGGGAATAAATGATTCACATGGGTCTCACATAAGTGTATGTTCCATCTAAATTTGGTTGAAAAAGGACAAGATTTTTCTGTTGTATTTAAAGATTAGAATATCTTTATTTATATTACATTTCATTTTTAATATTTAGATTTTACATTATAAATTAATCCAAAATTCTCTTTAAAATTTTCATTTAATTATCATAAAAATTAATAAATTCATCGTACGCCAGTTATTTATAACTAGATGATAATATATTATTTTTTCATAATATTACAACATTAATATACGCTATCATATCGCCACCAAAAAAAAATCTACGCTATCACGTTTTCAATGTATGTCGTTATATTTGTAAACAAAAAAAATATTAAGTCGTTATATTACATACTACCACATTAAATATTATTTATATTATATTGGGATAACTAATGATTTAATTAATTAAACGATGGAGTCACGGGTACAATTGCGTGTACCTGGCCATCATTTCTTGCTAAGCAGTGGCACTCATTAGTCATTACTGTTTTTTTGTCGTGCGTGTGTTGTTTGTTCACGTCGAGATACTCAACTCAAATGAATCCGTTGGAAATATTTTTTGTCTGATATTTTTTGAAGTATTTGGGGTGTGGGAATAATAATTCTCACTTGAATGTTACTGAATTCACCAATTATACACTTATTTTCAGTAGCCAATTGCCATGGTTGACTCTCTCTATGGGTTATGTTATGGGGCATGCAGGGGCCAAGATTGTGCTTTGCTTCCCCATATATTGCAGTAATCATTTCATGTCATTAATCACTCTGATGTGTCTTGGCCTGGTTTCTGCATGCATTGTCATGCCATGCCTCATTGGTGCTTCTCTTCCATCCCATGCTTCTTTCGCTCCACATAAAGACAAACAGAATTCGTCTTGCGTGTGTGCCTTGCAGTGAACTTTTTCCTTTTTTTTTTTATATGGGAAACTATATTGTTCGAATTGAATAAAACAGTTATAAATGATAAAGTGAGTTCATATATATTTAAGATTTAATTTCAAAATATTTTGTTAAACGATTAATTCTACAACAGTTGATCTATGAATTTGGTGTATTGGTAATGATCCATTTCTTAATAGATTTTTTTATGTATCATTTATTAGAAGTAATATTTTTTTTTGAATAAGATTATTATAGATAATTGAGTAAAAAAATAACTATTATAAATAATAATTTCTTAAAAATATTTAACGTAATTATATATCTAAAATTTAAAATTAAAAGTATTAAACGAATAATTTTGGGTGGTAAACCTGTAATAATCCCTATTTTGTTTATTGGACGGATAAGACACAAGAGCAGAGACTGACCTGCATTCCACTCTATGGTCTGTTCTATGTTGTATTGGACATTGGTGTTGCATTAGTTACCTCTTTTCCTGTATATGTCAACTATTGCTAACTGCTATCTTTCATCATGATTTTTCGAGCACGAAAAAGGACGTCGAGGAAAATAACAGGGATGTTGAAAATGAGGTTGCATGTGAGTTTGACATGCATGTGACTCCCAGGTGGATCTTTCTCAAACAATTACTCTGTCCCTCAAATAATGTTCACCTATCATGAATGTTGCATCAAAATTAATAATACAGTTACTAGTGAATAAAGTATTTTACCGTTATTTTCGGAGAAAAATTAAAAGATAATAATGGTATGTCACCCAAAAAGCATCATAGTTATGTTTATTTGAATTTCATGTTTCGTATTTTATTCTTCTTCCATTTTTTATTGTTGGAAAATCTTCTTTGATAAGTAATTTAGAAATTAATTATCAAAAAAATTAACAAATATTTTATATCAATATCATCCCGGGATAGAGCCTTTCACTAAAGGGAAGGTTCCCGAGCTTGGCCGAAAAAAATCCTGGAAGTAGCACTGCTTTGGCGATTGGCAAGACATATCCGAGTAGCGCTGCCTGAACGAAGCGTGGGCGTAAAGCATCAAGTGGAGGCGCCGAATCCTTGCAAGAGGGGGGCAGACCGGTCAAAGCCAAGTCCAGACGAGCTGGCCAAAAGGCATAGGGCCAAGGCGGATAATTAAAGGGACATATGTAAGGGAGGGATAATTTTTTTCTCTGAATTAGTTTTTGAGATTGAGTTATACTTTAACCAAATTTTAAAATACTATTAGAATTTAGAACTTATTTTAATTATACTTAAATGTAATTTTGGTTCAATCCTTAATTTTATTCATTTTCTTTTAAAATAGAGACACTTGATAATTCTATTATTAAAAATTCATAATTTCGATTATTATATTTTTTAAAATAATATGCAATTTTAGTCTAACTTTTAATTTTATCTAACGTTATATCTTAAATAAATATATTAAGTTGATGATTTAATTGGATTAAAATAAAATTAAGAATTTGACTAAAATTAAAAAATTTATAAAATAGGAAGATGAAATATTTTTATTTAAAAAAAAATAGTAGATTGACCAAAATAGAAGTACTACAATTAAATTTAATCCTCTTATTTATTGTTGTTAGAGCTGTTAAGCAATTTTTTATGTTATCGAACAACCGGCTAAAGTGTATTTCTACCTACTTCAAGCTCGACTTATTTCGTCTTAGCGTAAGAAAAATATGATAAAGATCTCATATTTCTAAGTAGTATGATCAAAATAACATATGAACGAGGAAAATTAAAATTTCTCACTTTTCTTTATTGTTCTTTTTCCCCTATCTCCAGGCTTCATTTGTAATATTGTTGTTTAATACTTGTTTTTGTTTTTTTGCCATGATTCCTTCTTACTGACCGAACGCGTACATCATGATATTTCTTGTCATGTAATATACACGTTCTCAACTACAGAACCCCTGTTAATAATGGGTGATTATGCCTCCGCATTAGCTTGGAGAATTACGAATAAGGGCCTTGAACATTACCCCGAAAAATTAGACGGCAACTTGAATTGAAAAAAATTGGAACCAATAGATTAGACAGTTACTTGAATTACTGTAAAAAATATCGAAACATTACCCCAAAAAGTTAGACAGTAAATTGAATTTAAAAAAGCAAAGCTACAACTTGAATGCTTCATAACGAACCCTGTTAATAGTTTATGTTTACCGGTAAGTGCTTAAAACTTGTCCAATCAATTAAGGATTTTAATTTAATTAATTAAATAAGATGTCTGATTATTGTAAATTTTCTGATATTATATTCGATTCTACATCGAACAAATTGTATCCTAAATTTTGGATCCAAAAATCAACGAAGAATTATGATCTCTAGTAGAATACTCAAATTTTATATGACTATTCCTGTTTTTAACAGCTTTCTTAGTTTGGTTTTTTCGTACAGACCACTTTCTTAGGTTAATATGTAATAAAGGATCTTGATATCTTATGTTCTTACCGTACGAATTAAAGAATTAATAATAATTTTTCATTAAAATCACGTTAGGATATATTAATAATATTTTTTTATTTCCAGTATTTTGAGAAAACTGATTAACATTTTTCTATAACAAATTCAGATTCTTTCATTTTGTTGAATAATGTGATATAATTTCATTTAAAAATGTTTTTAAAATATAACTTGTGAATTATGAAAGTGTTTATGTTAAGTTTTTAATGAAAAAATTATATATTTTTTTTTCTAATATGATAATCAAGAATATGGGAGAAAATTTAAATCCGTTGAAAATAATACTTAACGTCAACATTAAAGTCAATGGGCATTTGACACAAAAGGGCAAATGAGACATTTCAAATTCTCAACCTTAACGAGAAACTACTTTTTCCTTTTGGTCTCTAAAGACTGTGACTAAGTGAACATTGATTAAATAATTAATCAAATAGAGGTCAGCCTCTCATTATTCATATCCCCGGAAAACAGCGACAAGATGGCTATTAATTTCTCTCTCTATGTCTCCATCCACACACCCCATGCTTTTGATTTCTCCGTCTTAATCAATCATAACCACTGTCCTATGTGTTTTCCCCGTCTTAAGTCCAGTTATTAGTAGAATTTAATATTGGATTAATGGTTATTTTAGTTTCAAAATTTTCCAAATTTAATTTCTAATTTTTAACTTTGAAAATTAATAATGTTTTTTTATGTATTTTTTAAGATTCTCAAATTTTAGTTCTTAGGCTAACACTTTTTCTTCCAAATAGAGATTAATAATATGCTTGATTTAGGGAAAGAAAGTGAAAGAAAGGAAAAGGACAAAAAAAGTAAGGAGATGATTTTTTAAGATTTAAAAAAACGGAAGACAAAAATTTTTCTTTTGCTTTGTTTTGTTTAATTGTCTAAAAAATATATGGAAGGAATATATATATATATATATATATATATATATATATATATATATATATATAAATGAGTATTATTTTTTCTCTTTCTCACTATCACAATTGTTTAGTGTTCGTTTTTTCTTGTGATTTCCATTGTGCTTCTTTGTGTTGTTTCTTACCCAAATCAACCATTACAAATATTATGTATATGTAACATAGTGATTGAATCACACTAGAATGAAAGAGATCCATAGATTGTGTAGGTATGAGATTATACAACTAAGAATGACTTAAAAGAATTAATTGATACTATTCATACCAACAAATCGCATCTACTTCTCAATAGTCTATATTATAAGAATTTCATAGTTAAGCGTGTTTGGCTTGGAGTAGTTATGGGATGGGTGACCTTCTGAAAAGTTTCTTAGAAAGTCTGTGAGTGAGAACAAAATACACTGAAAAGTCTCGTGTTAATTTCTGAGGGCAATCATTGATCTTGAAAACAACTGAAGTAGATTATGGAGGTCTCAAAAAAGACTACCTACGGAGGGTTCTAACTAATGAGAAATTGAGTGAAGTGTCACCGTGTGAAGTGTTGTAGTGTGAGAATCATCGAGAAGTTGACAATCTGGGGCATTACAAATGGTATTAGAGCAGACCTCTTTCTCGATAGGTGTGGTTCAAGGACGAACCAAGCGGAAGCTGGTGAGCATGTAACACCCTGATTGAATCACACCAGAATGAGAGGGATCCAAAGACTATGCAGGTGTGACACTATATAGCTAAGGATGACTTAAATAAATTAATTGGTACTACCTATATCAACAAGATGTATTTACTTTTCGGTAGCCCGTCACTTAAGAACTTCATAGTTAAGTGTATTTGGCTTGGAGTAGTTATAAGATGGGTGACCTTCTGGGAAGTTTCTCGAAAAGCATGTGAGTGAGAACAAAATACGTTGAAAAGTCTTGTGCTAGTTTGTAGGGTCACTCATTGATCCTGAAAGCAAGCATAATTGATTTTCGAAATCTCAGAAAGGGTTACCTATGGAGGATTCTAATTGGTGGAATATTCTGATCAATAAGGATGCTTAGTGAAGTGTTACCGCGTGAAGTGTCGTATTGTGAAAACTGCCAAGAAATAAAAAAATCAAGGATGCTATAGTGTCAATATCCCTTTCCTCTCCCAATTATGGATTAGTTTCCCTATATGATACACCTCTCTCAATCACGTTACTGTGGATGTAATGGAAAAGACTAATGCTTGATTTATTGGAGCACAACAATTCAAGCTCAATTGGAGAGTTACATTGGCCATGGTGATTAAGTTTTAGGGAATTTTATTTGGAATTATTTGTGGGGGTAGGCATTCTCTTTCCCATGGTGTATGGTCTACTGTTAGTTTTAACTATGTATCAATAAGCTAGAATACTTTACCATCCTATGCATTTCAAGGTAATATAAATGGTGATTTTTTTTCAGGTTTGAAATTGTTATTAATGCACCAGTCAAGGTAATAAAATGTAGGAGCATTTCATTCCAAGAGCAATGATCTGCATCGACTTTGGCAAATTTTAAGATAATGATAAGCATTGAACAAATTTTATTTATTTTTGGTTTGGAACTAATTTGAAACTCTTAAAAGATGATAATTAGTAATGAATAACAATTCCTTTGCTATTAAATAACTCTTAAAAGATGGCACACTACTACAAAAGTGCTTTTTACATTGTTGGATCGACGATGGTTTAGGAAAAAATGATATTAAATAAAATATGCTTGTATTTTTGTAAATAATGACAACTTTTAGACATTGGTTTTTGAGTAACCGATGTGGAAAGAGATATTCAACATCGGTTTAGTTAACAACTAATGTTGAAATGGACAATTCTACAACATTTTTTGAAAATTATCCTTGAATATAGGCAATTCTATAGCGCTTTTTGAAAACTGTTGTTGAAGACAAATAAAAACTTCTTCACGCTCTCAATCTTTTTCATTCTTGCATTTCCCTCTCTCGAGCCCTCTCTTTGTATCTCCCTCCCAAGTCCCTACAGCACTACACATAAGCTCACTTGTGTCGCACCTTCTCATTGCACGATAGTGTTGTTCTCATTGCATCCTAAATTCATGATATTAAATGGTTTAAGTGGATGTTTTTCAAATTCAACCAATAAGTATACCTTATTTAGTTGATAGTTCAATAAATATACACACTTTCATAGAAAAATGAGTATATATCATTAATATACTCCCTGTGGACTCATAAGCAAAAAATGTTTATTGTATTTTGAACTTAAACATAAGCATATCTAACTTATTTCATCCCTATTTAATGATATCATTCCTAAAATACCCTTCATTTAATTGCAACTTTGTTTTCAATGACTCTTTTTTATTTAGATAAATGTTCCAGTGAAGGATATTTTAAGAATAATTTTATTTTTCACTTGAGATTATTATAATTAAGTGGTGTTAATTAACTTTCTTAATTAGTGTAAAATTAGTCATTTTTGCTTATATATGAATCCAAAGGGAGTACCTCATAATTAATTAGAGGTAAAAAAGTAACAATATAGTAGTCCTATGTTTCTTATAAGACAAATGCTAACTTGTACCCCGAGGACATTGATTAAGAAATTAAAAAGAGAAAGATTTTTATTGGAATGCATAAAATATTTTTTACACTCATGACATTTTTTTCGCTCTCTTATGATTTTCACATTAAACATTTTTTTCTTTTAGTTATTTAACCAATGTCCTAACTAAAATAATGGATAGTGAGACCTATATTGTATTTGTATCTTATTAATTTAAATCTTGATTATAATTTTTTGATATTTATCACGTTATCACTAAAAAAAACCAGAAAATGATAAAAATTGAAATTAGACATTTGAAAAAAAAAAGAGTGAATGCAATCAACAAAGTTTAAGTATTAACAAAAATAAAAGGTGTTATTTAAAAGGATTAAAAATATATTTTATCTTTCCAAATAAGATGGAATGTAATAAAAAAATATAAAAGGCATTTTATCATTTTATTCAATATATTTTATTTTCTTCCACTCAAACTTAGACCATGAGTTACAACCTCTTCTCCCTTATTATATCAAATTATTAAAGAAAATAATAATAAATTTATTCAATTATTTTTAAATACATCTCATTTTATTCCATTTACACAAGTTAAATAACAATAGTCTAAGTATTTAATCATTTATAAATAGTCATTAATTGATTTTAATGTGTAGAGTGAGGTATCAAATAATTTTAGATCACTGTATATAGTATATGTAAAATGAATCCAACATAAGATTTTAAGAAAATATTGTCCAATTACAAGTTATTAAATGATGTAACTGTTAATCAAAGTTATACTGATATAATTTAATTTCTCCTATATATATTGATAGTTTTAGAAAAACAAATCAAATTGATTAATTTGATTAATTTGATTCATAAAATAATATGAATTCATCATGTTGTAGGCTATGGGGATTGAAGGACATCCAAGAAAAAGTATAAACATTAAATAGGTGAACTCGTACCCTCCTATACATGGGTGGATCAAATTAATGTAACAAAAATGGTTATGCTAAAGACAAAGTCCTGGTTCTCCTGGTTGTGGAGGAATTTTTAGAAATCAACATGCAAATTTTCTAGGCTACTTTATTGCTTATGTTGGGATATAAAATTTGCTAAACTCATGGGAGTTAGTGTAGTCATTGAAATGGCTGAGGAAAAGAAGTGGAAGAAATTATGGTTGGAGTGTGATTCCATGATGGTGGTTCAAGCTTTTAAAAATATGTCTATAGTACCTTGGAAGCCAAGAAATATATGTAGTGGTTAGGGCTATGCAAAAATCAGTATGGAAAAAATTGAACCGAACTAGTTTTCAAATTGGTTTGAAATCGAACTGATTTTAGAAAACTAGTTTTGAACTGGTTCTGAACCGATTCTAAACTGAACTAGTTTTGAACCGATTTATAACTGTTTCCAAAGCTGAACCAGTTCTGAATTGGTTTCAAACTAGTTTAAAACTATTTTAAGAGCCAAACTGATTTTGAATTGGTTTTCAAATTTTATTTTTTTGAATTAGCAAGTAACTTTGCCTAGAAAAATACAAATTACTCACATAATCGTTACCATACTTTGCCCAAAACTCCATCCTACGTCTAGCTTCCCTTGCACATAAAGGATGGAAAGAAGCTCTACAGCTTCCTGAAAATACCACATAGAAGAAATGACTTGCAAGTTACAAGAACTATAGGAGTGTAATATAGTTAAGAATACAAACTTACAAATACAACTAATACAAGATCAAAATGAGCATATCAATTGAAATATTTACTATTGAGATTTGAGCAATAGTAGTTGCAGCACATGCATATTTGAGCATATCATTTTAAAGGCCCGATCAACTAGCTTTCAAGAACAACACTAGTAGGCCACCATGGTTTATATATTACATAGTTGATTTTATATGAGTTTGTTGTCACAAAAGTAATGATTGAGACTTGTATCTATTCAAAATCAAAGCTGAACAAAAATTGAACTCTTTCTCACCAACAAATAACAATACAATCAATGCTCTATCTTGTCACAGAATAACAAGCCAAAGTATAATAAGGTTGGCAAAAAACTTGAAGTTGCTGAAGATTTGTCTTTTTAAATAGAGAAATTCATTATCAATAAGAATATATCAATGATGAGTCAAAATCAAAACAACATTTAAGTATAGAAAAAGATAAGTCTAGCAATGGGGCAACTTCAAAGTTTACAAATTGATGTTTAGGCAGTTCACACCTATGCATACAAGAGTAATTATTTGCTTTCAAAATCATACTTCTTCTACCTTAAAATCTGCATCATCCAAAACATAATTAAGGAGGTAGCAAACCTGTATGTGTTAGCATCAAGAGATTGAAATGATTGCAAGGCCTTCGTGTTCTGATAGAAGGCCTATATTCAAGTCTAGCCTTAGATAATTTGTTCACTTGAGCCTGCAACCTTTGCCACGCCTTAATAGCCCTACATGAAGGAATAACCAAATTCGCTAAGTCACCATATTTATTATTAGAATAAAGCTAAATATAAGGATACTAGATTCAGATTACAAATCCAGATAAACTTCATTGGGGTTAGAACTAATTAAACCAAGCAGTCACTTGACATTTCCATCCTAATATCGCCCAAAAGAATTTTGAAAGCAAATTTGACATTTCTAATAGTTCAATAGCAGTGGTGATCCAAATCAAAAGGACCAAACTCCAATTTAATTGAGTACATAGCAATCCTAATTACTAAAAAAGATTAAAAAGAAGCGTCCTTGATTCTTTAATCATCATCAAGTGTAAAGGTCGAGGAGACTGAATGAGTAACATCCAATGCGGCTAGTGAGGAAACAAGTTCTAAAACATAAAGAAAAAATTTTAGTTGTCATTTATATTATATAATAAGTACATAAAACTACCTTAAGAAAAAAAATCTTGTTATCTTCTTCAATTCTTTCAAAATCCAAAAATTCATGATTTTCATTTGAAGGTAGTGGTGATGGTGTTCTTTTGCTCCAGTCTTGTGTACAACCAAGTGCTTCCACCATTTGAGGTGTAAGAGAACAACGATACAGATCAAGAACTCTTCCTCCGGTACTAAAGGCAGACTCAAAGGCCACAATAGAGACAGGTATAACAAGCACATCTCTTGCAATGCTTGCAAGAGTTGGGAATCGGCTTGAGTTTAGCTTCCACCAACTTAAAACATCCAAATCCAGTCGACTATCTCTAGCATCCTCCAGGTATATATCTAATTTAGATGTACTAGATCTAGTTGATTGAAAATATCAACTATAGCCATAAGGATCATTCTCAACCCTTTCACTAGGTTCAAGAATCAAGAGAAGACTCAATCAAGATAAGTATTAAAAGTGTTTTTCAAAACATTGAATAGCACAAGAATTTTTCAAAAAGAAAAATCTTTTACCAAAGAGTCTTACTCTCTGGTAATCGATTACCAAAAGGCAGTAATCGATTACCTGTAGCCAACATTCTTTTCAAAACTGATTTACAAAGCTGTAATCGATTACCATAATCATGTAATTGATTACCAATGTTTTAAAACGTTAGATTTCAAATTTCAAGAGTCACAACTTGTGATAAAATTTTCAAATCATTTCAAACTTGTGTAATCGATTACACAATACTTGTAATCGATTACTAGTGTTTCTAAACATTTTGATTTTCAAATTTAAACATGAAGAGTCACATCTGTTGATGTGTAATCAATTACACTATGATGGTAATCGATTAGCACTGACTGATTTTGAAAAATAAATTACCAAAAGTCACAATTCTTAAAGTGACTTGTTTCTGAAGAGTTTTTCAAAAGTCACAACCTTTAAGTGACTAGTTTTCAAAAGAGTCACAACTTTTAAAGTGACTAGTTTTCAAAAGAGTCACAACTTTTAAAAAGTGAATAGTTTTAAAGAAATTGCCAAGAGTCACAAACTTTAACTTCAGTCATCAAATGATTATAAATATGTGACCATGACACGAATTTCAAAAGACTGATTCTTTTCATGCATAACAATATTTCTTTCATTCATTTCTCTTCATCTTTCTACAAGTTTTTGTTCAATACTTTCTCTTTCAAGAAAAGTTCATTGACCAAAAACTTGTGTTATTCTTTTTCTTCATTCCTTCTCTCTTGTCAAAAGATTCAAAGGACTAACCGCCTAAGAATTCTTTTATTTCTTCCCTTCTCTCTCTTGACAAAAGATTTCAAAGGACTAACTGCCTGAGATATCTTCTATTTCTTACAAAAGATTTCAAAGGACTAACCGCCTTAGATATCTTTTGTTTCCCCTTACAAAGATTCAAGGGACTAACCGCCTAAGAATTCTTTGTCTTAACACATTGGAGCGTACATCCTTTGTGGTACAAGTAGAGCGTACATCTACTTGGATTGTGATATTGAGAACAAGAGAGGATACATCTCCTGTGGATTAGTTCAAGTGGAGCGTACATCCACTTGGTTGTTCTAAGAGAACAAGGGAGGACACATCCCTTGTGGATCTTTACTTGTAAAGGAATTTACAAGGTTATTGGAAATCTCAAGAACCGGTGGTTGCTTGGGGACTGGATGTAGGCACAGGTTGTGACCGAACTAGTATAAATCTTGTGTTTGTCTTCTTCTTCCCTACACTCTTTAATTTCCATTGTGTACTTTTTATTTCCGCTTTACTTTTGTCTAAGTTATTGTTTCTGTTCTTTACTTTCACATAACTTAGTAGTAAAGCCTAATTGAATCTAGTAACATTAAGAAGGATAATTTTTTAATTAGTCAAGACATGTTCATAATTAATTCAACCCCCCTTCTTAATTATTTCGAGACCACTTGATCCAACACTTGAAAACAACACAAACCCTACAAATAAATGCAATATCCTCTTTGAAACCTTCTTGCACAATTAAATTAATATGTACACAACATCGCATATGAAGATAATTTCCATTCAACACCAAATGATTCCAAGACATTAGCCTCTTTTGCAGATATTCAATTGCTTTATCATTTAAGGTGGCATTGTCAGTTGTCAATGAAAGAACACGGGTTAGCCCCCAACTGCTTAAGCAACTCTCAACCATCCTAGCCAAGTTCTTTCTGTGTGACTTTTGACTTGACAAAAGTTTATCGCTTTCTTTTGAAACATCCAATCATTGTTGTCAGACCCTAATTTCATCCGGGGATGATCATTTGCTAAAGTTTTGATTCTTTCCAGCCGAATTGAGCTACTTAACACCAGTTGCCGTGCAATCCGAAAGGTTTTTCGACGTTTCAGGAAAGAATACGAAAAATACCCAAAAAGGAGGGTAAAAGGGTCATTTGGAGACTTTTTCAGACCCCTAGGCCCACTAGAAAACTTAGGATTGAAGTAACCAACTCGCCTGGGCAAGCAAGGTTACTTCAGGTTGAAGCAACAGCTTGCCTGGGCAAGCTGAGCTTGCTTGGGCGAGCTGCTGTTCAACCTCCTCCCTTCATTTCCTATAAATAGGCATGAGGCAGCTGAAGTAATGGGTTCAACTTCATATATTGAGAGAATTTTAGCAAAATTAGTGAGAAGAAGGAGAAAGAAGAAAAAACAAGGTTGAGGCGCATATGAATTGCTTCCGTGATCGATTCCTACATTGTTCTTCACCGCCTTCATCCGTTCTTCGTTCCTTCTTCATCCATCGACCAGTTAGTTTTTATTTTGAAGTTTTGAATTCACTCTATGCACCCTTAGAGGTCCCTTCTTGCTTTTCGCATCTTCATCTTCATTCTTCTATCATCAATGAACTCATTTCTTTGTGTAAAGCGAGTTTTGACCGATCGTTTGTGCCATAATCTCACTTTATCACAATAAAATAAAGTTTTAAATTATCATTTGTGCCGTAGTCTCCTTACATCATTGTAAAATAAAGTTTTAACCGGTCATTTACTTCGCAAGTCATGTTTTAATGAGTTTGAAAGTAAATAAGTAAAACCAAAGTTAAAATCAACACATAACCAAGCTTTTATCCATAAAAATCGCTTGAATCCGTTCAAGGTCCAACGCCTTAAGGGTCTCTTTTACTTTTATCGATTAAAATGAACCTTTCTAAAGTTTAAAATCAACCTTACATGTAATTTTCTTGCTTTTAAGAACTATGTAGGTTTGAGTTCCTCATCGCACTTGATGATACGTAGGAGCAAGGGTCATGCTCTTGTCGACCCCAAAAGATAAAAACATAAAAAAGGGAAAAATAAATAAATATTGAAGTCATGATTGTGCATATTCGATTAAAGGTTGTTGTCCCTTGTGACAGACACGTGGGGTGCTAATACCTTCCCCGCACGTAAACAACTCCCAAACCCTTATTCTTAAAATCCGCATACCTTTGTCTTTTTGGTTTTTTCTAACGTTTTCCTTGAATAAACATTGGTGGCAACTCCTATGTATTTTCCTTTCTTGGAAGACGCATCCTTGAGTCTCGCTCGCCCTCCTGCCGAAGGGTAGGTTACGACAAATATCAATGAAATGTGGTGTCAAAATCATATAAGTCAAATTTTGCGATGAAGTCCATGTGTCTATAGTGAGGCAAACCCTTTGACAATGTTGAGAAAAAAAAGCTCTTCAATTTTACTTTTTCACTACTCCAAAGACTAAGAACATCTCGTGCCAAGGTAGTGCATGAGATGACAACAAGAAAGGGTGCTACAATGCTAAAAAATTCTCAAAAGGCTTTATGCTCAACCGTATGAAAGGAAAGTTCTAATGCCACAAAAAATTTGACCAATGCAATCTGACATGCTTCTTGGTCAATCATGGAAGATGAAGAAGGAGTAATGGTTGTTGAAGAAGAATCTGATTTTTGCCTCTTGCTCATGATGTCTGATCTCTTCTTGCATCTGTCTAAATGAGTGCGCATGACAGTTGTTCCATTACTATATTTGACCAAAGCACCACAATGTCGACATTTAGCTTGGGATACAGGATTGGGGTCTGACAATTTATCAAAGTGATTCCATACAGTTGATTATTTTTATGCCCTACGGAGCGAGGCGGTAACATTTTTCCTGTTGTGCTAGAGGCCAAGATGTCAATGTCATCATGGTCATTCATCTATTTATTTTTCATTTGAAAAGAACATAAGTATATAAATCTTAGCTGAAAACAATGTTAAAGTCACTTATCTTAGCTTAAGAAGATCAACAATTGATACAAAATTATAATAAAACAAGCTTAAGAAGACATTCAAATTCAAAGTGAATACAATCAAGCCTTAATTATAATGAAAACTCGCTTATCTTAGCTGAAAAAATAGAATAAAAAATGTTAAAGTCTTGCTTGAAAATGCAGCAACTAGGCCTTGGAGTAGGGTGATGTAGAAGCAAAGCTTCATGGTCAATCAAAGGTGATTCAAAGGTGTTTTGATGATAACAAAAGATGATGACAAAGGTGATGACAAAAAGCTCAAAGATCAATCAAAGAACAACTCAAGTGAATCAAAGATCAATCAAAGAACAACTCAAGTGAATCAAGAACAATTCAAGAGTTCAAGATAAGAATCAAGAAGAATTCAAGACTCAAGAAGAAAGTTTAGAGCCAAGAATCAAGATTCAAGGTTCAAGATCTCAAGAATCAAGATCAAGATTCAAGAATCAAGAGAAGGCTTAATCAAGATAAGTATGAAAAGGTTTTCTCAAAAATTGAATAGCACATGGTTTTTCTCAAAACATGTTTACCAAAGAGTTTTTACTCTCTGGTAATCGATTACCAGATTGTTGTAATCGATTACCAGTAGCAAAATGGATTTGAAAAAGTTTTCAAATTGAATTTACAACGTTCCAATTAATTTCAAAAAGTTGTAATCGATTACAATATTTTGGTAATCGATTACCAGTGCCTTTGAACGTTGAAATTCAAATTCAAATGTGAAGAGTCACATCCTTTCACATAAAAGCTTTGTGTAATCGATTACACTAATTTGGTAATCGATTATCAGTGGTTGTTTCTGAATAAATCAAAAGATGTAACTCTTCAAATGGTTTTTGACTTTTTCAAATTGGTTTTAAGTTTTTTCTAAAAGTTATAACTCTTCAAAATGGTTCTCTTGACCAGACATGAAGAGTCTATAAAAGCAAGACTTTGTTTTGTATTTGAAATCAATCTTTCTAAGAAATCTTTCTATCAATTCATCTCAATCATTTCTTTCAATTATCTTTCAATATTTTCTTTCATCTCTTTCAACAGTTGTTCTGTTTCATCTTCTCTTCATCTTTCTAAAAGTTTTTGTTCAAAACTTTCTCTTCCAAGAAAAGTTCTTTGTTCAAAAACTTGTGTTATTCATCCTCTTCATTCTTTTCTCCCTTTGCCGAAAAGAATTCGCCAAGGACTAACCACCTGAATTCTTTTTGTGTCTCTTTTCTCCCTTTTCCAAAAGAACAAAGGACTAACCGCCTGAATTCTTTTGTGTCTCCCTTCTCCCTTGTCAAAGAATTCAAAACGACACAGTCTAAAAATTCTTTTGATTCTTCCCATTCCCTAATACAAAAGTGTTCAAAGGACTAACCGCCTCAGAATTCTTTTGTATCCCCATTCACAAAGTATCAAAGGTTTAACCGCCTGAGATCTTTGTCTTAACACATTGGAGGGTACATCCTTTGTGGCACAAGTAGAGGGTACATCTACTTGGGTTTGACTGAGAACAAGAGAGGGTGCATCTCTTGTGGATCAGTTCTAGTGGAGGGTACATCCACTAGGGTTTCAAAGAGAACAAGGGAGGGTACATCCCTTGTGGATCTTTTCTTGTAAAAGGATTTTTACAAGGTTGAAAGAAATCTCAAGGACCGCAGGTCGCTTGGGGACTGGATGTAGGCACAAGTTGTTGTCGAACCAGTATAAAAACTCTTGTGTGTTTGTTTCCTTCTTCCCTACTCTTTTACTTTCCGTTGTGCATTTAATTTCCGCTTTTACTTTCTGTTTAGTTTCTCTTCTACTCCTCATTCACTTAACAATTTAGTAAAATCCTTAGAAGAGTAATTTTTAATTAGTAAAGGATTAGGAATAATTAATTCAATCCCCCCTTCTTAATTATTTTGAGGCCACTCGATCCAACAGGTGATACCTAGTCAAAGGGGGAACTTATGCTAGCTCAGCCATGTTGGTCCTAGTCACAGTGTGTTCTGTAAATGGTTCAACTTTCTCAAATTTAAAATCTAGCCAAGCAAATCAGCATCAACATAAAAAATACACAAACAAATAGGGTGCCATTGTTGTGGGACCTTGTTAAAGAGAAGTTGAACATGAAGAAGAGGTATTTGAGGAAGCTTCTGAGGATGAATCTAAATAATCTAAATATGAAACTACTGTTAGTATTTTATAATCATTTACAGATATAGAATAATGCTAATTCCTTCTCAATGCAGGTTGAGAAAACTGTTGAGCTTTCAAGGCGTGAAAGGTATGCTTTGTTTCTTTTGTGTATTGTTTACTGTGATAATCACACACCTAAAGAGAGTGTTGCTTATAGTTAAAGGATTTCCATGTATTCTTTTTCATCTTATTTCTTCAATTATAAATTGACATTATATTGAAGATGAAACTTCTACATTAACAGGTTTTTCTAATATCTTTAAAATTTCCATCTATTTTCAGAAAGGATCTTGAGAAACAGAGAGCTCATGAGCATTGTATGAGGTTGGAAGAGCAAGGAAAAATAGAACAAGCAAGTTCTATTTCCTTGCATGTAGAACGTTTAACTCTTATATGCCAACAAAGGGCAGAAGCGGCTACAAAACGAGAAGAGAAAGCTAGTAAGTTTGAATATTGCTTGGTCTATTCACTCTTTGGTGATATCGCGAAGCTTGAAAGTTGAAATTGATAACAAATTTTGTTTCAACTAAAGAATAGAAGAAGGTTGAAGTAGGCAGGTAAATTTCCTAGAGGATGTTGTGGGAACTAGTTTAACTCTGCTATTTCCTCATTGTGTGGCCTTAAATCGTGATTATGTATACATGTGGCTTAGGAGTCTTTATTCATTACAAGGATCATCCTCACTTCATGATAATTAATAACCCTTTTTTCATTTATGCTAGTAATAGAAAGCCCAAATCCAATTATGGATTGGAATTCTCTTGCATAAATTATTAAAATTCCATTAATAGGTACTCTTAGAAAATGGCATTAGTAGCTACTTTTAACAAAGAAAAAAATCTACCAAGAACGAAATTAAATTGTGGTTTAAATTTTAAGTAGTTGGTAGTATTTCTTTTATCAGTAATGTGAGTTGTTAATATAATACATGGCTGGTCTGATGCGTGAGCAACAAAAATTGTCACACACACACACATATTAAAAAAGAAAAGGAGGGAAGGGGTAATAACATTGTTGAATATGAGGGGATCTCAATTTCATCCAGAGATGCACTAATATCTCATGCATTAATTTGAGTAAAAAATTATGATACTATATTCAAAAGATTCAGCTATGTATTATTATTTTTCTTGGACTTGATGATGCAATCCTCCTAAGGAGGGGATCCATCACTAGAGCCATGACTATGAAACTCCAGGAAGATTGTGCCAGGGATGTAGGAGAAGGCGCTAGGGTTCTTATGAGCCCACTTATCTTTGTACATATTAGATTAGAGTTTCATTATGTTTTGGGCCTTGTATTTAGGGCTCCATAGTGTAGGTGCACAAGTTTAGGATACCCTAATAATGTAGGATTTTTCAGCCCTTGTATTTTAGGGCACCTAGACTAGTTTTTGTATTAGGGGTAGTTTTGTAATTTGACATGCATTAAGTGCACTATTTGATATGTGTGTTGGGAGAGAAATTTAATTGAATTGGGAAAACCCCAATCCAATTAAATTTTGGACCAGCCTAAGGGGGAGGTGAGCATTTGCTTACTACACCCCATTACCACATCATATAGTCACACTTTGTGCATATCCTTCATGCTTTACATATCTCATGACACCTAAGCACACTTAGCGGAGAATCTTGGATTTGATCTTGGATTAGTGGGCTAAACCATAACTGAAATTCACTCATCATAATTAGTGAAATTTTGGCTCCACAAATTCAAATTCAAGTGAAATTCAAATTTTCCTCTAATTTTGTGTGACACTTAGGCTATAAATAGAGGCATTATGTGTGCATTTTGAAACTTTGATGATTTGAGAAATTAGACTTCAAAGTTCATACCTCATTCTCCCTCTTCTCTCTCTCTCTCAAAATTTCATTCCGCTCTCTCCCTCTCCCTCCACTCATCTTCTCCTACCTTCAAGATCTTATCCATGGCTTTCTATGGTGGTGAACTTGTTCTTGACTCATCTTCTCCTTGATGTGGCATCTCCAATCACCTTTCCTCCCTCTCCATTTTGCTGTCATTGATCTTCAAGAAGCAAAGGACTCCATTGATGAAGAAGATCCAAGGCCTACAAGTTCTACATGGAGCTACATTACTTGATAAGAAATATATCTCTCAAGCTTTTTTATTCAGAAAAAATAGATTCTAGAAAAATGAAAATATATTATTTAACAATTAACATTTGAAAAAAAACTGTAACCTTATACCCAATTTTATGAGAAGTTGGACTAATCCACTAACAGGTGGCTAGTTCGACTAAAATTGAGTTTATTTTGTTAAATAAAGTCTCGAGTGGTGATTAAATAAGTTTTTCCACGAAAATTAATTATCGACAAACATAATACCAATATCATGATGACGAAAGAATTAGACTAATGAATCAAATTTTACATAATATTATTTGATCTCCTAAGTCAATAAATTGAAATATAAAGCATTAACAAACAAGGAGAAATGATGGCGTAAACAATCCAACACCCTATTACAAAAAGCATACCAATACTAATTCAAACTAAGGAATATATCCAAATGAAAGGAGAAAATTAACAAATAATTAATAATATGTCCACTACTTAATTTAGTGCCTTTCTATATCTACTATGGTAGATCCATCACAACTCTAAGTCCTTCTCCCAGGTCTTTCCCTTTCCCTGTTACTAATCATCCTATGAAAAGATCCTATTCTCAAACCTGAACACCCCATCCTCTCCAATTCATTACCATCTTGTAGCTCATCACCACCCTTAGTCAATGGTGTTGTGGGGGGAGGGAGGATGAGTTGTTAAATTTACAATTAATTTTTAATTGATGTACTATAATTTACAATTATTATATTATTTTGTTTCAAACTTAAATTCCCATGGTGCATCCAAAGGGTGTAAAACTATGATTTTTCTATAAGCTTTTGTTAGAGTTTGTTACAAGTTTCTAGGCATGACTAGATTTAGACAATAAAGTTATTGCATTTGTAACACAAATGCAACAAACTTTACTTTGGTGAGGTTGTCTGTTAACTGTTATCTACAAGACTAATCTTCACATCGTAACACTGAACTTCAATGTTGTCGATCACATCATATTTGTTAGTGATGGTATTAAGATTTAAATATATGACCTTAAGTAACCCTAACATATGGATTTAAATCTATGATCTCAACCTCTTACCAAATGAATGAGATGGATTTAGGATCTGTTTGGCCTATGGATTTAGGATCTCAACCTCAGATCATATAGAGGACTTCTTTTATGAATTTTTTAGTTAATAAAAAAAATTATTTATGCATAAATATTAAACACAATGCATTATGTAGTCCTTAACTTTGCCAAAACAAATAATAGAATAAAACTCAAAATACAATGAAATGGGGAAACATTGGCATACCTTTTCCTTGTGTTGGAGATGGTCCTTCAATACATGCGATAGCTAGCTCTAAAACAAGTCAACATTTAAAAAAAAAATAATGTTAATTTGATAATTCTCACACAGTAAAATGTCATGAAAGTGGCCTTCCATTGTACACATAATCAAAAAGATCAAATATCCCATACCTTAAACATAACCATTTTCACCCAAAGTAAGATTGTAATAGATAACAATCTTTAAGCTGATTGAATATAACACCTGCAAATTGCCCCTATTGTTAAATACTCTATATTGTCCTTCTTATTTTCAATCTTTCAAAGTTCACTGAGAATCTTTGTTACCATTTTTATGATATCTTCTTCTTTACACGAGGTCACAAAATTTACTGAAAACATAACACACACTTAAGAAAAAGTATTACTGAGGCAGCTTGCTTCTCAATGAGATGTCCCTTTTTTTCTCAGCTCCTTGTAAAGCTCTCCCTTATGAGCATACTCAAGAATAGAAAAAACATGGTCAGCATAATGAAACCTACCATAAAGATGTAGGTTGTTCCTTCAATATAACCTTTAATGCCACAACAAATTTCAATTTTTCAAGTAGTTGGAAACCTAACATGTAAGGGGAAATTAGAATGATAAGTATAACCATGTAGATAAATCATAACAAAAGAAAAAAGAAATAGGAATAAATTGAAAAGTAGGAACCCTAGCTATCGTCCTTGGAACTTGACAGTTGAAGCTGCACAACAAAAGGATAGTAGGATGATGGTGGGTAGAACTTGAAACCAAAGTGTGGTAGGGCACTAGTCTAAGAGTGCGTAGTGCACTTCAGGTCACTACTTAGTTTTTTTTTCGAAATGAGTCGGGTCAAACCAAATCGGCTACAGAACGGGGCAGGTTTTTTTCCAACCCAGTTTGAGTGAGCAATTGGTTCGGATTGGGTCAGTTGCAATCCGATTTGGTCCGACCCAGTTTTTTTGCACACCCCTGGGAATGTTTATATATATATATATATATAAATATTAATGTTTTGTTAATATTAATAATATTTTTATGGTAGTTTTAAATATTTTTAAAGCCATTTTCCTTCAAATATTTATAATTAATCATTAAATAAACATATGGAATTTTAATTTGTAAATTTTTAGTCATTAAAAATACAAAGAAGATAATTTTTAGTTTTTTTTACTGTTGTTACTTTTATAGACAATTTCATTGTATGTTGAACTTTCAGTTTTTATTTTTAATAACAACAAGAATCTTATGATTTTATTGCAATTGTCTTACAAAATGTTTCTGCAAATTCTGCTATAATTTTAGTAAAAATATAGTTATTTCCTTAAATTTGTTGAAAAATTCATACATTTTTTTCCATATTCTTGTGCAATTTTTGTTTACTATAAAAAATTACATTTCTTTCAAATTTTTCAAATAAACTTATAGGAAAATTTTCCAATTCTTTATTCAATAACAGATGTGGCATAAAATTTGTATAAAAGTAACTCGAGGAGTCTTATTAATAAAGTAAAAATATTGTAGCAAAAAAATAAAGTAAAAATATTTTAATATCATAAAAAACAATTGAACAAGAAAATATTTGAAATTTGAATATCATTCAATGCTTAAAATCATTGATAAAGGATATATTATCAAAATTGTTACCTTTAACTTAGAGTAAAATATATATTTTGTCCCTCAAAATATGTTAAAGTATTGATTTCAGTCCTTGTAAAAAAATAAATATTTTTAGTCCCCGTAAAAAGTTTGTACATTTTAAATACTTACTTTTTTATAAAAAAAATTATGTTTCAATCCTTAATAATAAGAGCTTAATCACACTATTTTAGGTTAATGTAGGGACTTAACACCAATAAATTTCTTATACTAATCAAAACCAATATTTCAATAATTGTAGGAACTAAAAATATATTCTTTATTTTTAATTTATACATTATGACTGTGAGTATTTTGGCCCTTCCAATTTTTTTTGGATTAACTGCAATCAAATAACTAAGAAAATACAGTTTTTAGTTGGGCATATTTTTTTAGAAGACAATACTTATGCAAATATTTTTGTCTTTTATGCCTCTTCTTTCAATGGTTCTGTTCCCTCTTTTGTCTCCTGAGAATTTAATAGAAATATGACGATTCTACCGTGCACAAGTGACACGATGCACAAGTTTTTTAAGACCATGCAACAGGATGCCCAAAAAATGGATGTACTAGATGCAATAACTTATCACGAAAAGACTTGTTTCAGTGTTTATGTTAGTTTTGCTTTTAACAGTTGACATGTGGATTTAGAAATAAAAGAGGAAATACATTTTCGATATGATTTTAAGTTAATTGTTTATCTATGTAAAATAACTATAAAAAAGTTACTTGCTTTTATTAAAATAAATATTCATTCCTATTACTGTCTCTGAATTCAAATATAAACAACATAAATTTCTTATTTTTTTCTCGGTTATAAAAAAATCTTAACTAATTTTATCTTATTTAATAAAATTATCTTTAAAATATATTTAATTTAATATGATGAAATTATAATTTTTTATTTATAGTAAAATAATTTAAATTTAAATGTATTTTTTATGGTTTTCTCTTTGCTAACTTAAATAATTTATTGAATGATTTATGCTATGAACATAGAAAGTATGAAAAAAATACAACAAATGATAAATATATTTATGATTTAATTATTATTTGGATCTTTTAATTTATATTTTAAGTTTAATTTGATCTTTTTATTCTTAAAAGACTCAATTATCTAATACTAGATCCTTTATTTAAAATATGTAATTGGGCCCTCTTGTTTTTTTTTTACTATGCAATTAGGTTATTTGTTTTTAAAATTGATACAATTGAGTCATTTTTGTCCAATTAAGTTAAGTGTGTTATGGGATAAATTGTGGTTATCAATTATGAATAAAGGCAATTATATGTTACTATTCATAATTGATAACAGTTAATACTCATCATCTAACGAACGCCAACTTAATTGGATAGAAATAATTCAATTATGTCAATTTTGAAAATAAAGGATCTAATTGAAAAATAAGAGGGCTCAATTAAGTATTTTAAATAAACAAAGGAACCTATTGGGTAATTAAGCCATTCTTAAAATGTTAATTTGATCACTTAATTTATTTATTGAGTTTAATTTGATCTTTTATTTTTAAATCTTTTAATTATGTTCTTTATTTTTTGAAAATGTCCGAAGATGAAAAAAAAAAAAAACCTTCAAATTGAACCCATTTTAAAAAATAAAGGATCTAATTAAACATTTTAAAAATAAAGAAACCAAATTGAACCTAATAAATAAATTAAGGGATTAAATTGAACCTTTAAAAAATAAGAAGACCAAATTAATTGATAAAATATGTAAAATATAACACATGTCATAAATATATTTTATAAAAATAAGTAGGAAAAATTACACTTAATTCACGGAAATAAACTTTTTTACTAAAAATTATTTACCAATCAAAATTATAAATTTCTTTTACATAATCAATATTAATTTAATCACATAACAAAAATTAAATTAAATAAACTTAAACAAGGTCTCGAGTTTGAATTTTAGGGATAAAAAATATGGTTAAAAAGTAATATTATACTAAATATGATTAGTCAATTCTCCAAGATTAATTATGCACTAAACTGGATATTCCTAACTAATATCATGATAATAAAAAAAATTAAATTAAGTTAGTCACTATTATTTTTCAAACAAAATTAGTGTCCAGAATTATTTTTTATTAATTATTTTCTCACTTTAAGAAATTATTCAAGATTTTTTTTATTTGAACAAATTTTAATTTTCTTACATTAATATTTATATGTCAATATATTAAAAATAAAATATAGCACATAGATATTTTTTTAATAAAAACAAGTAAATTATACATAAAATGAACAATTTACTTAAAATCACGTAAAAATGTATTTTCTTTTTTATTTCTAAATTCACGGGTCAAGTGCTAAAAATAAAACCAGATAAACACTTAAATGATAAGATACCACATCCCCATGGACCATGGTAAGTTATTGCATCTGGTACATCATTTTTTGACATCATATCTCATGGCTCTTAAAAAATTTGTGGTTCATGCCGCACTTGATTCACTTGTACACGATAGGATCCGTCTAGAAATATATAAGTCTCCAAAACTATAGATTTAAATAGCTATTTTGTTGTGCTCATCATGGGTTCAGTTTACATCCCACGGTATTTTTTGCATATCTCCTTTTTGCTTTTTGTTAATTATATCTCTTTGGCGTACCGCATATCATGATCAGACTTTGTAGCGTCAACCTAGTTAGAATAACTCTTGTTATTGGGATATTTGTATGTCATTTTTTTATATTAAAAAGTAACTTAAAACTTGACCAAGTAAAAAAAAAAAAAACTCCTCACAATCTCAAAAGAACTAATGTCAAAACCTTTTATTTTATTTTTAATTTTAAACATTTTTTAAAAAAAATAAAGAGTTTATAGATCACTTAAGGTATGGATTGTCCTTATTTAATCCTGCCAGATCTTAATAATTACTCTTAGGATATTAATTAAGAAAATTAAAATAAAAAATTCATTAAAAATGTCATTAATGTACTTCTTTTGTGTCTTTCAATTCATTTCTAAGGTGAATTTCAATAAATAAAAAATATTTTAAATTTCTTAACTAGTAACTTCAAATTGAGTTAGCAAGATCCTTTAATCATTTAGTGTAAATTATGATTAAATCATAACAATTTTATTTTATAATTTCTTAACTATTTTGTTGTCCTTATTTAATCCTTTTTATTTTATAATTTCATAACAATTTTATTATGATTAAATCAAATAAGTGGAAACTAATACTTTTAAGATTACTAGTTGAAGTTTAAAAATACATATTTTAAGATTTTAACTTTGAACTCATTTCGTCACATAATTAGTATTGTGTTAGATCGTTTTATACAGATAAAAAATTTAATAAATAAGCAATAAAATACAAAAATATCATAAAGATAACCTTATTATTTATTTTCCTAGTAAGAAACCATGCAACACTACAATAACATTTAAAGAAATATTATGCCACTTATTTTGAGACATATTATATACTTTTTATATTATATTTATTATAGAACGAAGGAAGTGTTATTTTTGGGTAAAATATATTTTGGATACCTGTAAAAATTTTAAAAGTATTAATTTTATTCTCATAATTTTTTTTTGTATTGATTTGGTCTTTCGGAAAATAAAATATATTTTTATTGGTTGTTAATAGTAAATTCGTTAGATGATTGTTAGAGGTCACTGATAAACTTGATTATTTCTCTTTTAACTTTTTTAAGCACATTTAAAAGATATAAAAAGTTGAGAACTCACTATTACTTCCTTTTTTTTCCTAATTTCACCCGTGTGAGAATATCGTCTAAAAAGAGAAAAAAATTATATTTTTGAAAAGTTATAAGCTGATAATTTTTTTTTTAATTTATTTGAGAAGATTTTAACAGTCACAAATTATTTAATTCATTTGTAATTAATATAAGTCCATTAATCACATCAGATTATCATCTAGTGAAAGGGTCAACAAAGTTATGTTATATTTTTATAGGACCAAATTAATAACTTTTTTTAATGAATATTAAATTAATATTTTTCAAATTTTATAAAAATTTTAAATATATTTACCGTTATTTTTTATGAGAAGGGAAAGGAAGTGCTATTTTTAAATCAGAATTAGAATTCTCTTTTGATAAGTTATTTGTATCTTTATCATGTAAATTAATAAAATATAATTATACTTATATTTTATCCTTAATTAGTGTATGTTTTTTAAAATGAAATAAAAATAAATAAAAATAAAGATTTTAAATTAAAAATAAATGTAAAAATGTAAGTCGCGTCTCATTTTAATGTCATTTCACTTCTTTTTCACGTATATCAAATAGATGATAAAAAAAATGAATAAAGAAAGAGTCTGCATTAACATTATTATTGTTATTATAATAATAGGTTGGCGACAGCAACTGTTTGGCTTTATCGCCGCTGTCTACCTTTTTTTTTTTTCATTTTTAATTTATTTTTAATTGATAATAGTAGAAGGCTCCATTTTATTTTGTGTCCAAGCTTATTTGTTGCTTTGTGCTTAATGGAAGGCCCTTGAGCTTTTCTTTCTTTCTCTGCTCTCTTTTCTTTTAGGTTTCCACTCTCACACACTCTCCCTCTTCTCTTTCTCTGCAATAATCTCTCTTCTCTTCTTCACTCTCTCAACTCCTGCCAAACCCCCATTTCCGCAGGTGCGTGCGTTACTGATTCATTCTTTTTATTTTATCGATGTTTTTACCATTTTGTTCTCTCTTTTTGTTTTTCTTTTTGCTGGATTCCGAGTGTGTTTGTTTCTTTTTCGGATAGAATGTGCGCCTTTTGTGTTCTTTCTTTGTATTTTTTATTTATTTATTTTCAGTTTCTCAAATATTTATTTACCTTCCTTGGCTGGCTCTGGTTTTTATTTTATTATTGCTTGTTTTTATTTTTGCAAAAAAGGAAATTATTTTGGAAGGATTGGTGTGTGTGTGTGTGGATCTGTTTTAACACATCCCCTCCTTTTCCTTTTGTGTTTATATATATATATATATATATATATATATATATATATATATATATATATTGTTTTCAATTTCTCAGCTATTCGTTTTTTTTTAATATTGGGGAAGGTAATAGAGGCTGAGAGCTGAAGCGTTTGAATAAGAGTCTCAGGAAAAATAAAATAAAATAAAAAGGAGGAAAAGAATTGGTTGACTACGGTCTCAGTCTGCATTTTTCCAATTTTTTTTTCTTTTTCATATATTGAAAAGTTCGGTGTTACTAAATGCTACACAGATGATCAATATGCTTTGTTGGCTTCTTTCCGTAGGATTTTTTTTTAAAAAAGAAATAAAATACAAAATTTATTGGCGTTTTCATTTTTCCCATTTTTTTGGGGCTTGATGCAGCTCCTTAATGGGTTATGATGGAGGGAGAGGTTATTGTTATTATTATTATGATGATGATGATGATGATGATGGAGGGGCTGGGGGTAAAGATAATACATAGTTAACTATGGAAGTTATTTACCATTGTTGTCATTTTATTACTGAAATAACTTTTTTGCGTTTGTGTTTAATTTTGCAAAAGAACAATGACAATAGAAAACTCATGCATGTTTTTTTTTTTATTTTGCCTTGTCCAGATTTTTTTGGATCTTGCAGCAATTTCTTATGTTTCATTGCTATTTTAATTGCCTATGAATGTCATTCTTGTACACATACCCAGTCAGATAAAATGACGGTAGGTATCAAACTTATTTTTTCATTTGATTTTATCAAACTTAATAAAATAACTCTTTCAATAACTTTTTATCAAAAAGTAAATTTTATAAACGTTGATTTTGAACTTCATATAAAGTAGATCATGTCTACAAATTAAATGAATTAAAGATTAATTTATACTCGTATATATGGCTGTGATCTGTTTACTGAAGGACATCTTGTGAAACTTACTCCATTTAATAACTTCTTGTGGCCATTGGAACATCGACTTCATAGATAGTGTGCTGTATGCTTTATACAATATTATCAAATGTTTACTAAAAGATAATCAACAATGAATAATGGTTATGGAAGATTATATATCATTTGATTAAATAATTAAATTTGTCAAATCCACATTCTATAAAATGATATTTAGAGGAGTAAATATCCAAAACTTATGTATGATTTTATGTAATGTTTTCCTCTGACAAATCTCCCAAGTAAAATCAGGTGCTGAAGGAGGGGACTAGCTTCGTATTGATCCTGATTAATTGTTTTTTTCTTATGTTTGCAAGCTAAGCATTGGTCTCTAGTTTGATGAAAATGATGACAATACTTTTACTTTATTGAGTGTTGAACTCAATTCTTCATGTTTGTTGTTAGTGTTATTTATAGGGCTTTTCTTTCTGGCAATATGTTGAGTGGATTGTGGTTTTATAATGGTTTTGTGCAAGACAGTTCTTAAATTTGGAGTCTGATGTCTCCGCCATTGCTGGTTACCGAAGATGAAGGGCAGTGCCATGCCTCGATGGTAGCATCTGCATCTTCACCATCCCTGAACTGTTTCTCCCTAAATGAGGCCGGATTTAAAGAATGCAATTACCTGGGATTGTCAGATTGCTCTTCGGTGGACAGTTCTACTGTCCCGAATTTGTCTGATGAGAAAAAGGAGAATCTGAATTTGAAGGCTACTGAGTTGAGGCTTGGCCTTCCGGGATCCCAGTCACCTGAAAGGGAGACAGAACTTTTCTCGTTGAGCTCAACAAAACTTGATGAGAAACCACTGTTCCCTTTGCTTCCTACAAAGGATGGAATCTGCTCATTGTCTCAAAAAACTGTGGTCTCGGGCAACAAAAGAGGTTTTGCTGACACAATGGACCCTGAGGTGAAAAGTTTTTCTTTTAACAAGGTTAAATGAATGTTTCATACTGCTTTTGAGTCTGATTCTCCACAATCTGTGGTGTTTTGGGAAGTTTCCTGGCAATGCAGGGATAAACATGATGCTATCACCTAAACCTTCTGGAGTTCAGCCTACCACAGTGAAAGAAATACCAAGCAAGGTGTTACAAGAACTTCCTTCAGCGGCAAATGGAACTGGTCATAACCATACATCAGGAGCTTCTATCAGTGGCAGTGCACCGGCTGCTAAGTAAGTGAAACTTGCAAGATCAGTAATCTATAATCTTCAAGAGAATCTAGAAGTTAGTCAAAAGACCTCAAAAGGTTTATTCTATGCATTGCTAGTTATGCTAATTAGTTCATATCTATGACAGGGCACAGGTTGTTGGTTGGCCTCCTATAAGATCATTTAGGAAAAACTCATTGGCCACCACTTCAAAGAATAATGATGAAGTAGATGGAAAACTGGGTGCAGCAGCACTCTTTGTGAAGGTCAGCATGGATGGTGCTCCCTATCTGAGGAAGGTAGATCTAAGAAATTATACAATGTACCAGGAACTGTCTTCTGCCCTTGAGAAAATGTTCAGCTGTTTCACTCTAGGTGATCTGTTACAGACTTACAACCTTGATTTGTTTTAAGCTAATTATTTACTGCTAATGACTCTTGTGAATATTTTTTGTCACTTTTTTATTTTTTCATTCTAAAGTGTATCTTTTGGGTGAATTTATCTATGACATGCACCATACTAGGTCAATGTGGTTCCCATGGAGCTCCAGGAAGAGAAATGTTGAGTGAGAGCAAGCTGAAGGACCTCCTGCATGGTTCAGAATATGTACTCACTTATGAAGATAAAGATGGTGACTGGATGCTTGTCGGAGATGTACCATGGGAGTAAGTTTCTGAACCTTCTGTGAGCTTTAACAATCTTTGTGTTCTCAACTTCTTGTTAGATTTTGATGATAATTATATTTGTTTCTAAAACAATGGGCTTGGTGCTTTGGAAAATTTATGAAGTGATAATTTATTCTTGAATCAGTGATGTGTACAATTTGTTGCCAACAATTCCAAATGCTAAGAAACTTCCACCTGAAAAATTTAGTTTTATTGATTGCTGCCTCTTGGTTATAAGATGCTGTCGACATGAAAGGATTACTGCATGCCATCGGACAGATCCAGAAACCTTATAAAGGGGGGCCTGAAATTTTTTTTCATCCTTTATAATTGTTTAAATGTCTAACTTTTGATAAATAATAATTTTAAAAAAATTACTTCTAAAAAAATTGAAACTAGCCCCTCTCTAGATCTGCCCCTGCATGCCCTTACATATCAGCAGTATAGATACTATAGAAAAATATCATAATTGCTATAAATATGTTATTTCACTGGTAAAACATGTACTGCTTCCTTTACCACTGTCAAAAACATGATTGTTCATGCCATGCAATGATACACTAGTGCTACTGTTATTGCTTTTCAATTTCAAGTACAAAAAATAGTCCCAGGATATTTTACTGGTCATTCCTGAATTTAGGCAGGTTTTATGCACTTCACGGAAAAGGATAATCAAAATAATAATGAATCATGAATTGATTCAAGAACGATCTACGTCTGCACTCCTTTATTATCTTTTTGCTTCTCCCAACGATTATTTTCTAGTTGGAAAAGCATGACCAGAAAGAACTTGTAATATAATATGAATATGATTCAAATTTTTATGTTATTTTTACATGTTATTATATTTATTTTCTTACTTTTATTTATTATTTTTATTGTTTTTGAGTTAACTACCATTATAGTCCTTGAAAGTGTATAGCATTGTCACATTAGTCTTTGAAACTAGGGAAATTCCAAATAAGTCCCTAAAAGTGCAATCTGTTAATTCCATTAGTCCAAAATTAAAAAAAGTGTGACTTAAGTGATAATATTAACATATGTTTAGGAACTAAAATGGCAGCAAGTGGTTAAGTTTAAAGACTTAAATGAAACAACTGGACTGGATATTTTAGGGTATTGTTTGGAATTTCTTTAGTTTCAAAACCATATAAGTCTAAAACATATGTTTTTTTATTTAATAGAAATACATTGATAATGTGAATGTTTTTTATACTATCATTCAATTATGAGTAATTGTTGACTTTTGTAGTAACTTCTTTAAAAGTAATATCTAGAGTGTTTTCTAATTGATTGACAATGTAAAATCAATGTATCAAACGTAAAATCTTAAGATATTCCAATAGAAGTTTGACCCCTCCCTATAATGGTTTGGTTTTCTTTTCTTTTTATTTAGGAGCTTATATATTCCATTTTTTTTATTGTGCCTTGATTTGAAAGAATTTTGGGGGAGGGGTCATTTTATTTTTCAATCTAGAACAAAGGTTTAAAGTTTAATGTATGTTATAAGTTTGTTTTATAGTTGCAGACTAAGAACTTGACATGGTTAGGATTTTCTTACTTTGTTGTTTAACTTCACTTTAGCTTGCATCCTATTGTTAATTGTATTTTTTTTTTCAGTATGTTCATTGACACATGCAAAAGACTGAAAATCATGAAGGGTTCTGATGCCATTGGCTTAGGTATGTATTCTATAGGTGATAATTCATTTTGAAGCTGCCATACTTGTAACTGCAAAACCATCGTTTGAATTGATAGACTGGGAGCTTCTACTTTAAATCACTGTATCGACACGGGGCTAATAGCCAGCAGTAGATTATGATCCTGATGCATTTAAGTGAGACTGTTGAGTCAATATGTCAATAGATTCTGATCATGGAGGGCTTTTTTATACACATGGGGGATAAATATTCTTTGAAGGATGTATTGTTTGATTCATTACTATATTCTGTTTTGTGCTTGGTTTTCTGCACAGATTAATCATTAAATGAGTGTTTAGAAACTAGAGAGATACTGATAAATGCTGGAGTTTGCATGAAAATTGTAACACAAGGAAGCTATGAAAGTATCTCTGGTTTATATATGCAATTAACAATTATGGGTTGCCTACAATTTGTTTCCTTGTAAATTACTTCAAGGAAAACTAATATTGGTAGTGCCTCTGGTGTATGCCTGTAATTAACTCCCCTCCCTCTTCCTCCCTCTCTAATCAGCAAAGTCTCTATTCAATTTCTATATTCACTACACTGATAATTTGCCTAATTAACGCAGTTAATGTGCTCAGAGTTTGCTTAGGTAGTTTATCTTTTCTTTGCAGCTCCCAGGGCCATGGAAAAATCCAGGAGCAGGTGCTAGTTGGTATTGGAACATGAAGAGTGTGGAAAGAGAACTTATGATATAAATGACTGAATGCCGGGTTTTGATGGTTAACTGCTATTCAAGATGTTGTCTATGGTTACAAGTATCATAATAGTGTCTTGGTCTTTTGTTTGTGTTACATTTGTTTCTACTATAATACCTTATGAAGCTACCTTGAATATTAGTAATTGTGGAGCTTGTAATCTTTATAGGAACATGTTTGTTTGGATAAGTTGAATGTATGTTGCAATCAGTGTATTGTTTTCAATGTTTTGCTATTCCTTAGCCTTTCTTTCTTTTGTCTTGAAAGGGCATTTTCTCATGCCTACCAAGATGATTCAAATGATTCCTTAGAGCCCAGTATCGTTTTGGCCTATGCTGGTGGGTTACTTGGGTGACCTATTGGTTATCGAGAAGTGTTAGTAGTATACTTTTTAATGCACTTATTAGCTTAGATTAATTAAAAATTATGAATTTTATTGAGCTTTACTTTTATCATTTTGTACTTTTTAATAATTTTAGTGTTCTTAAACGATCGTGTTATTCCGCAAAAGAAAAAATGATTGTTAGTGCTATTGGCACTTTTAGTTTACTGCGTTTTGGGTATCAGGGAAGATTGGGATTGCCAAGTTGCTGGCAATGGCAAACGTTTACTTTAGGATTATAATTAGCATGTTGGCAAAATTTACTGTTTGACAATGTTGGTTGTGGTCTAGCAATCAAAACATGGTTAGTCATAGTGGGACAAATTGAGAACGTATGGTTAAAAATTGGGCAAGATTGACACTTTAAACAAGGTTCTGAAATTGTGCATATGAATTGAGCATATCAAGAATGCCTTTTCTTCTTGCAGTAGACATGGCCAATTATTTTTATATATCAGCATTTTAGCAAGGTTGTTTGGTACAAATAATTTTTGGTAAATAATGTGTGAATGGCTTTTTAACCAAACAGAAGGGAAGCAACCGGTGAGTATGAATGGAGAGAAATGATCTAATTTTATTCTACATTTTTAATAATTTTTTTTGGATAAATAGTCACTTTTGTTCCTTAATGTGTAATTCGCTGACAAATGTGTCTGTAAAAGGTAAAAATACAAAATTTAGTACTTGAAAGTGTAAAAAGTGAGACAAATATATCAGAAGGCTAACTTCCATTTGTCGTCGTTAATTAAATAGCCTACGTGAGACAAAAAGACGAATTTGTCACTGAAATGATTGCCAACGTGATCATCTCTAATTGTTAACATAGAGACATATTTCTCATTTAATATTTTCTTGACTTTTCGTCTTCCAACTCTCTAGGAATATGAATGGGTAAATAGTCATTTTTATCCCTGAATGTGTAATTTGCTGACAATGTGTTCCTAAAAGATGAAAATACAAAATTTAGTCACTGAAAGGGTAAAAAATGCGACAAATATATCCGATCGTTAACTTTCGTCCGTCACCGTTAATAAAATAATCAAGATTCGAAGAAGTAAAATATGAGATATATTTATCTTTTAGGGTAATTTGAAAAGATTTGTAATGATTAATACATTGTTACAACGTTTTATTTATTAGAAGTGATTCTAACCAATAGATAGAATTAGTTAAATAAAGTCAATTTGACAGATTACCATTCCTAGCTATCAGATTGATTTTAGTTGTTTGATATGCTATGAATACCAACCTTGTGCTAGAGTGTAATACAATAGAAAAAATATATTTTTTCTCTCACTTTTCTATCCTCTGTTACTGCAATCTGTGTGTGTGTGTGTTTGAGTTCTATTCTTGCTCCAACAAATTGGTATCCAGAGCCTATAGAAGCAAAGCTTCCAAGATTATTTTGATGATGCCAAAGATTTTTCAAACAAGATTAAAGAAATCAAGAAGATTCAAGAGAAAACTCAAGATATGCAAGAACCTCAAGAAAAACATCAAGATAAGTATAAAAAGAATTTTTCAAAGAAAAGATTGAATAACATAATTTGTCTAAAAGAATTTTTCAAAGAAAAATCTTTTACCAGAGTTTTTACTCTCTAGTAATCGATTACCATAAGGCAGTAATCGATTACCAGAAGCCCAAAACAGCTTTATAACTGTTTTACAAAGTAGTAATCGATTACCATGGGCATGTAATCGATTACCAATGTTTTTGAAAGTTGAATTTCAAATTTCAAGAATTACAACTTGTGATAAAACATTTTCAAACCTGTGTAATAGATTACACAACATTTGTAATCGATTACTAGTGTTTCTAAACGTTGGTTTTCAAATCTAAACATGAAGAGTCACAACTGTTGATGTGTAATCAATTACACTATAATAGTAATCGATTACCAGCGACTGGTTTTGAAAAATAAATTGCCAAGAGTCACAATTTTTAAAGTGACTGGTTTTTGAAGAATTTGCCAAGAGTCACAACTTTTAAAGTGATTAGTTTTGAAGAGAGTCACAACTTTTAGAGTGACTAGTTTTGAAGAAATTGTCAAGAGTCACAACTTTTAACATGATTTCTTCAAGAGTCATCAAATGGCTATAAATATGTAACCATGACAAATTTTATAACTGATTTCATTCATTCATTCTCAACATCTTTCTAAGAGTTTTTGTTCAAATACTTGCTTTGTCAAAAAAGTTTATTTGGGCAAAAACTTGTGCTATTCTATTTTCCTCTCCTCCTCCATTCTTACAAAAAGCTTTTCAAGAGACCGACTCTTGGTGACTGTTTTCAAGAGAAGGTCTTCTTGGTTAATCACTGGACTCAAAAGACTAACCGCTTTTGGGTTCATTGCAAGAAGTAGGATTTTCTTCTTGGTTAAACACTGGACTCAAAAGACTAACCGCTTTTGGGTTCATTGCAAGAAGCGGATTTGCTTCTTGGTTGATCACTGGACTCAAAAGACTAACCGCTTTTGGATTCATTGCAAGAAGTGGGTATAACTTCTTGGTTGTAATCACTGAACACAAAAGAGGAGATTCCTTTGTGATTCATTGCTTGTAAAGGATTTTACAAGGATAGTGGAAATCTCAAGCGGGTTGCTTGGGGACTGGATGTAGGCACAAGTTGTGGTTGTAGAAGCAAAGCTTCATGGGGAATCAAAGGTGATTAAAAGGTGTTTTGATGATGACAAAGGTGATGACAAAAAGCTCAAAGATAAATCAAAGAACAACTCAAGTGAATCAACAACAATTCAAGAGTTCAAGATAAGAATCAAGAAGAATTCAAGATCTCAAGAATCAAGATCAAGATTCAAGACTCAAGATTCAAGAATAAAGAGAAGACTCAATCAAGATAAGTATTAAAAAGTTTTTTCAAAACTTTGAATAGCACATGAATTTTTGACAAAACCTTTTACCAAAGAGTTTTTACTCTCTGGTAATCGATTACCAGATTGTTGTAATCGATTACCAGTAGCAAAATGAGTTTGAAAAAGTTTTCAAACTGAATTTACAACGTTCCAATTATTTTCAAAAAGCTGTAATCGATTACAATGTTTTGGTAATCGATTACCAGTGCCCTTGAACGTTGAAATTTAAATTCAAATGTGAAGAGTCACATCCTTTCACATAAAAGCCTTGTGTAATTGATTACACTAATTTGGTAATCGATTACCAGTGACTGTTTCTGAATAAATCAAAAGATGTAACTCTTCAAAAGGTTTTTGACTTTTTCAAATTGGTTTTAAGTTTTTCTAAAAGTTATAACTCTTCTAAATGGTCCTCTTGGCCAGACATGAAGAGTCTATAAAAGCAAGGCTTTGATTTTCTTTTCAAGAGACTTTACACTTATTCAATCAATCCTTTACAAGCCTTGAATCTCTTTGAACTTCTTCTTCTTCTTCTTCTTCTTCTTCTTCTTTGTACCAAAAGCTTTCTAAAGTTTTCTGGTTTTTCCAAACCTTGAAAACTTGTGCTATTCATCTTTTCATTCTCTTCTCCCTTTGCCAAAAAGAATTCGCCAAGGACTAATCGCCTGAATTCTTTTTGTGTCTCTCTTCTCCCTTTTCCAAAAGAACAAAGGACTAATCGCCTGAATTCTTTTGTGTCTCCCTTCTCCCTTGTCAAAGAATTCAAAATGACACAGTCTGAGAATTCTTTTGATTCTTCCCATTCCCTAATACAAAAGTGTTCAAAGGACTAACCGCCTGAGAATTCTTTTGTATCCCCATTCACAAATCATCAAAGGTTTAATAGCTTGAGATCTTTGTCTCAACACATTGGAGGGTACATCCTTTGTGGTACAAGTAGAGGGTACATCTACTTGGGTTTGACTGAGAACAAGAGAGGGTACATCTCTTGTGGATCAGTTCTAATGGAGGGTACATCCACTAGGTTCAAAGAGAACAAGGGAGGGTACATCCCTTGTGGATCTTTGCTTGTAAAAGGATTTTTACAAGGTTGAAAGAAATCTCAAGGACCGCAGGTCGCTTGTGGACTGAATGTAGGCACGGGTTGTTGCCGAACCAGTATAAAAACTCTTGTGTGTTTGTTTCCTTCTTTCCTACTCTTTTACTTTCCGTTGTGCATTTAATTTTCGCTTTTACTTTCTGTTAAGTTTCTCTTCTACTCCTCATTCTCTTAACAATTTAGTAAAATCCTTAAAAGAGTAATTTTTTAATTGGTAAAGGTTTAGGAATAATTAATTCAACCCCCCATTCTTAATTATTCTGAGGCCACTCGATCCAACAGTGGCCGAACCAGGATAAATCCGATTTTGCATTCTTTCTTCCCTTATCTCTTTTACTTTCAGCTGTCTTTACATTTCCACAATTTATTTTCCTTCATTTATTATTTCAGTAACTTGTTATCAAAGAAATAATTGAATCTAGGAATATCTAAGAAAGGGAAATTTTCAATTAGGAATAGTCAACGAAATCTTAATTCACCCCCCTTCTTAAAATTTCTGAGGCAACTTGTCCAACAGAGCCAAGGTTTGATAGAGGGATCCTTGCGACACACACGATGGGTCCAACTGGCGTCAATTACTCAACAAGTATTCCCACCTTGAATGGAAAGAATTGGGATCAATGGTGCGTGCAGATGAAGGCGATTCTAGGTTATCAAGAAGTCACAGAAATTGTAGAAGAAGGGTTCCTAGTGCACATAACCGATGCCATAGATGTGCAAAAGGCACTTTACAAAGAAAATAAGAAGAAAGATTGTAAAGAGACCTTTTTAGTGTGTTGATGCGGCGTACTTTAAGAAGATTGCAGGTGCTGCAACTTCGCAAGAAGTGTGGCAGATTCTGGAAAAATGCAACGAAGGGGCAGAGCAACTGAAGAAGGTGAGACTCCAGACGATGCGATGACAATATGAATTAATGCAAATGGAGAACAACGAGAAGATAGATGAGTTCTTCAACAGAATCATCTCCCACACGAATGCGATGAAAAATTATTGTGAGAAAATCACAGATCAAACAATTGTTGCAAAGATTCTGAGAAATCTTAATCCCAAATTCGACCACATTGTTGTAGCCATTGAAGAATCCAAGAAGCTCGAAGATTTGAAGGTAGAAGAACTTCAAGGTTCTCTTGAGGCGCATGAGCAAAGACTTATTGAAAGAAGTTCAGAGAAGTCTGGTGATCATCAAGCACTGCAGGCTTATACTTCAAAAAGAGGAGGCCATAACTTCAAAGGACATTTCAGAGGTCGAGGTCGTGGAAAAGATATCAGAGGTGGCTTTGGAAGAAAAAGTCAAAAAGGAAAGATTGATCAAGATCAACCATAAAGCTCCAATAGAAGAGGAAACTTCAATAATTGGTGAGGAGGAAAGAAAAAGGTTGATAGGAAGAGTCTCAAATGCTTCAATTGTAATCGAATTGGGCACTTTTCTACAAAATGTACAGCCCCTACAAGTCACACAGATAATCAAGGGATCTGGTCACACAGAGATCATCAGGCACACATGGCTAAAGAAGAGAATGAAGCAAGCTCCGAGGAGCAACCTTTGATGCTAATGATGATCACCAATCTAGAATCTTACAACAATGAAGTATGGTACATAGATTTTGGGTGTTCTAATCATATGACAGGGCATTGAGATTAGATTGTCAATTTTAATCCAAAGAAGAAGAGTACTATGAAATTTGCAGACAATAGAACCACTCGGGCTGAAGGTTCTGGTAATGCACTAGTCAAAAGCGAAGATGGAAGACAAGCAGTGATTACAAAAGTATTGTATGTTCCTGGAATGAGCACTAATTTGATAAGCTTGGGTCAACTCTTGGAGAAAGGATGTTCAGTGAATTCAGTTAAAGGTTTTCTAGAAATCCATGGCAAAGCAAAGAGATTGGTGATGAAAGCTCCATTGGCCAAGAATAGAACCTTCAAGGTAAGCCTAAACACCATTGAATCTAAGTGTCTTTCCGCTGCAACTTTGTCAGATGATTCATGGTTATGGCACCTTAGACTAGGCCACTTAAATTTTAGAGATATGAGCCTCTTGAGATCCAAAGAAATGTTAATTGGTCTCCCTCCAATTAAAATTCCTAAGAAGATATGTGACAATTGCTTAATCAACAAACAACCCAGGAATTCCTTAAGCAATTTTACTACTTCTAAGGCTAGTGAAATATTGCATGTTGTTTACTCAGATATCTGTGGACCTCTTGACACTCCATCATTAGAAGGAAATAGATATTTTGTCTCTTTTGTTGATGATCTAAGTAGGAAGGTATGGCTTTACCCAATCAAAGCCAAGAGTGATGTGTTCAACATCTTTAAAGATTTCAAAGCTCTTGTGGAGAAGCAATATGAAAAGTGCATTAAAATTCTAAGAACAGATGATAGAGGTGAATTCACATCTGGAGAACTTGAAGGTTTCTGTAAGGAGCATGGTATAGTTCATGAAGTAACTGCTCCTTACACTAGCCAACATAATGGCATTGCAGAAAGAAGGAATATGACAATCTTGAATATGGTCAGAAGCATGCTTAAAGAGAAGAATCTTCCTCACAGTTTCTGGGGTGAAGCAGCTATGACAACTGTGCATATTCTGAATAGGTGTCCAACCAAGAGGCTTGACTCCATGGTTCCAGAAGAAGCTTGGTCAGGAAGCAAAACTTCAGTCAAGCATTTCAAGATTTTTGGATCCTTATGCTATAGGCATGTTCTTGATAAGAGGAGAAAGAAGTTGGATGACAAGAGTGAGCCAATGATTTTTGTTGGATACAACTCTACTGGTTCATACAAACTATACAATCCAAAGAATCAACAAGTTCTATTTAGTAGAGATGTCTACTTTGATGAATTAAGCTCATGGGGAGAGTTTCAACCTACTTCTGAGACAATACAGAAGATTCATCTTGAATTGAAAAATGATGATCCAGTAGGAGAGATACATCAAGAAGTGGTCAATAACGAACCTTAGATGGTGGTTGATAGACCTACAAGAGCCAAAAGTTTTCCCTTAAGACTCAGAGATTATCAGGTTTACCCTGATAGTGCAATTACTGAGGATGGTGATTTGGTTCAGCATATGGCACTTATGGCAGACATGGAACCTATTACTTTTGAGGAGGCTATCTCTAAAGAAGTATGGAGATCAGTAATGGAGGAAGAATTGAAGAGCATTGACCTAGGAAATGGTAAATTTACCCCAGAACAAAAAACCTATTGTTGTTAAATGGGTTTTTAAAACTAAACTCAAGCTTGATGGGTCGATTGCCAAACATAAAGCTAGGCTGGTGGCTAAAGGATTCATGCAACAAGAAGGTTTAGACTATACTGAAGTATTTGCTCTAGTAGCAAGATTGGAGACTGTAAGATTGATTGTTTCCCTGGCTAGCTGGAGAAATTGGAAACTGTGGCTACTAAATGTCAAGTCAGCCTTTCTAAATGGGCCACTTGATGAAGAAGTTTTTGTGGTACAACCTCCTGGCTTCATATGTAAAGGTAAAGAACAAAAGGTTTTGAGACTGAAGAAGGCCTTGTATGGCTTGAAACAAGCACCTAGGGCATGGAACAAAAGGATTGATTCCTTTCTCACTGGTTTTGGCTTTCAGAAATGCTCAGTTGAGCATGGTGTGTATATCAAAACAGTAAGTGAAACTAAGATTGTGGTGCTATACTTGTATGTTGATGATTTACTCATCACTGATAGTAGTTTGACTGCTATTGAATCACTCAAGCAAGGATTGAAGAGTGAATTTGAGATGACTGATCTGGGCATTCTATCCTATTTTCTGGGGATTGAATTTGCCTACATCGAGAAAGGCATTTTCATGCATCAAAGGAAATATCTCTCTAAAGTCCTGAAGAAATTTAAAATGATGGGTTGTAAACCAGTAGAGACTCCAGCTGAATTGAATGTGAAGCTTGTGAAGAGTGAAGATGAGGGCTCTATTGATGGAACTATGTTTAGGGAGATTGTTGGTAGCCTGAAGTTTATTTGTCACAGCAAGCCAGAAATGGCTTTCAATGTTGGTTTGGTCAACAGGTTTATGAGTGATCCTAGACAACCACACTTGATTGCAGTTAAAGGAATCATGAGGTATATGAGAGGAACACTCAGATATGGCCTTTTGTTTTCTCATCACACTAAGGGAGATGATAGCCTACACCTTGTAGCCTACTCTGATTTTGACTGGTGTGGTGATCTAGTTGACAGAAGGAGCACCATGGGACAAGTTTTCCTGCTGTCAGGGTCTCCCATATCCTGGAGTTCTAAGAAGCAGACAATAGTAGCATTGTCCACTTGTGAAGCCAAATACATTGCAGCTTGTGTAGCTGCCTGTCAAGCTTTGTGGCTATCCTCTCTACTTGAAGAATTGGAGGTGTTTACTGGTGAGGCAGTGGATTTGTTGGAAGACAACAAATCAACAATTGATTTGGCTAAGAACCCTGTGTCACATGGCAGGAGCAAGCATATAGACACCAAATGTCATTTCCTCAAAGATCAAGTGAGCAAGGGGAAGATCAGACTTCAACACTGTAGAACTGAGAAACAGCTCGCTGACATTATGACTAAGTCCTTGAAGAATGAAATGCTTAAGGAGTTGAGAGAGTTTTTGAATGTTGTTAGTTTTGTAATCGGTTTGAATCAATGGGAGGTGTTAGAAGTGATTCTAACCAATAGATAGGATTAGTTAAATAAAGTCAATTTGACAGATTACCATTCCTAGCTATCAGATTGATTTTAGTTATTTGATATGCTATAAATACCAACCTTGTGCTAGAGTGTAATACAACAGAAAAAATAAGAATATTTTTTCTCTCACTTTTCTATCCTCTGTTACTGCAATTCGTGTGTGTGTGTTTGAGTTCTGTTCTTGCTCAAACATTATTTTGGTAAACTGGTACAATATTTATTTTTGGATAATTTCTATTGTGACAAACAAATTATGATTGATAATCAATATTATTGTTATTATTATGTTTGTTTTAAATTATGTTTGCCAATATATTTTGTAAGTGATTATTGTAATGTTATGCTTGTAGTGACAAAAAATGGTGAAAATTTATCCTAAAATTATATTTTACCCTTAAATGAAACGAAATTTCGGGTCTAATAAATTAGTCCAATAGAAACATACTAATATTTAGGTCCAATAAAAAATTATTGACATTTTCGTCCAATAATAATAACTTATTAACATTTTTTGTCCAATGGAACGTATTGACATTTAGGTCCAAAAATAATTAATGACACTTTCCTCCAATAAAAAAAATTGACATTTTCGTCGAACAAAAAGTTATTGATATTTACGTCCAAAAATAGTATCTTACTGACATTTTTGTCCAATCTAATCAACATGGAGTTAATGTAAAAAGAGATACATTGCAATCCGCAGTCACACCTTTGGCGATCCTTAGGCAGTCTTCCATGACATTGTATGCTTCTGTGCCTTCAGTAACTATCCTTAGGTTGAACAATCGTTCCAACCTTTCAGCTATTGCTTGGCAAGCCTCCTATGACATTCACAACATCGGATAAGGTTTATACATATTGTATGTTTAAATAAAATGAATATCAGAGTAAGATGAATATATATTTTACCATTGCATGTCAAGGCTGCTCTACATGAAAAAGTGCATGTGCAGGTGCTTCCTCCATAGCTCCTGTCGTCACCGGGTACTAAGAAATATCTGGTTCCACATATGTGTCATCTTGAACGACAGGTGGATGTCTAATTGGATCCCCGGGCTGTGTTGGCCTTATGAAGGGATGAGAAATCATGTAGAACAAGTCGATGTAGTCTGGTGCACACTGTCCAGGCACAACACAAATCTCACCCACCAGTGCAAGGTACTCAGAGAAATGCATCCATCTATCGTCAATATCTTCTAAGCATGTGGTTTCCTTTCATGATAATCTTCAGTAGTAATAGCCTCAGCAACAGATGAAAAATGCTCATAAATCCAACACTATACATGTTTTCAAAACAAAAAAAATAAATCAATACAATAGTCAACATCAAAGAACAAAGAAAAAAATTAAATTCAATTATAATTACCTGTAATAGTGTGATATATCCTACAATTGTCTGCCACTGCTCTTAGACGCATCATTCAAATTGTCGTTCATATGCACTAGGGCGGCAGCTCCTCATGCGTAGCTTCCACTTTGGGTGAGGTCTCAAAAGGTGTCCAAGAACACCAGATGCACGGGTGTTGCACTCTTGTTAGCAAAAAGAGTGCAACCTAGCAAATGCAATAGATAAGCTTGAGCTGCTACAGTCCAATGTGCGATATCACATTTGCTACGATAAATGTCTCGTAGCCATGATAGTCGTACATATGCCTCATGACATTGTACTGTCTCAGCTCTGGCTTCATCTACACTCACTTCAAGTAATTCCACTAACAACAACACCGTTTTGTCAACATGAAGAGTCTCAAAGCTATAGAAGGCCCCTGTGATGGGCAGATGGAGCAAAGAGGCCACATCATTGAGGGTGATAGTCGCCTCTCCTACAAGAAGATGGAAATTGCACGTTTCCTTGTGCCACCTCTTCGCAAAAGCCGATATAAGTTTCCAATTGCCAGTGTCCAAGGAACATGTGATTAGAAGACTTAATCCTGTGGCAGCAACTAAGCCTTCAATCTCTATAGCAGGCTTACCGAATTTCTAAGCCTTCCTTTCATGGGAGGATATCTTCAATTCAGGGCGTTCCAAAAAAAAATTAAATCATTTTAACAATAATAACAAATACTTATTGGAACATAATTTATTTAAAAATCTAAATACCTCTCCATTCCAAATAATGACTGCAACATGATCAACATACAGCCAGAACTAATGTGTCATACGACCCGCCCGGAAAACCCTGCCTAAAGCCCGACCCAAACCTCTGATTTTAACCATAATCTGTACATTTAAACCATCATAATAGTTTATGTCAAAATTCAAACAATAATTCAATCAATTAATATTTATTAATTCATAAATAAAAAATTATTTTATATATATATATATATTTAATTAATTTAATGTCATGAAAATAACTTCTTTATTAAAAAGCAACTTAAAAAACACTATAATTAGTTAATTAAACAAAATAATATTTTTATAATTAAAAAACAATAACTATTTAAAAAATTTCAAAATAATATATTTATAATTAAAAAAACCCATAAGTATTTAAAAACTAAAATCATAATAATATATTTAGAATTAAAAAAACAATATGTATTTAAAAACAGAAATAAAGTTAATATATTTATAATTAAAAAAACAACAACTATTTTTATAAAAAATCAAAATAATATATTTTTAATTAAAAAACAATAAGTATTTAAAAACAAAATTAAAATAATATATTTATAATTAAAAAAATAAATATTTTAAAAAACATTTAAAATAATATATTTATAATTAAAAAAATATCTATTTAAAAAAATTTACATTAATATATTTATAATTAAAAAATACAATAACTATTTAAAAACATAATTCAAAATAATCTATTTTTTTATCAAAAAATCAATAATTATTTAAAAAAATTCAAAATATTATATTTATAATTAAAAAACAACTATTTCAAAACAAAAATAAAAATAATATATTTATAATTAACAAAATGAAACCATTATCTATTTAAAAAGCAACTTAAAAAAATTATAATTAATTAATTAATTAAATATAATAACAAAAAATATGTCCCCTTTGCCTATTTTTTTTTACAAAAAAACTAATATATATGAAATAAGTTAATATATTTACAAATTTTTAAAAAATGACTATTTAAAAACAAAAATAAAATAATCTATTTATAATTATAAAAAATTCATACAAATTCGATAATTTGTATGACTTATGGATCTCACAATTCAAACAACTCACCCACCCATCACAATAAAGCCAAATCAATGACTAGAGTCACTTACAATGATGATGATAACGCGATGACAGCAACGTCGAGTGGCTCAACGGCGACAATGGACATAAATGGCAGCAACCAAGGCATGGCAAAAAGAAGACGAACGAGAAGACACAATGCTTCATATAGACGCGAGGGAGAAGGTAAGGTTTTCAAAATTTAACCGAAGGACATTTTTACCACTTCACATATTATGTGGGTGCACAAGTATTTTTGATGGGTGCACCTAGCAACATCCATAAGAAGGTTACGTGGCTTAAGGGGCTGGGCCTTATTTTTACAGTAAAACATGATTTTTTTTTCACAAATATAATATATTTTTTTGGGTGCATTTAGTCAAGTTTTGAAAAAAAATATATTCCTATATTATATTTTTTAGGATTATGTTTTGAAGTTAAATAATCTAGTTTATTTTATAGTTATAAAATCGTTTCTTGAGATTTTTTTCTTTCGAATAAGCTAATTATTATACACTTTTTTCAATGTTTTAAAAAGTAAACGTTGATTTTTAATTTATAAAAACAATAATAATAGCACAAACTTGGCCGTAGTTCTGCAAGTTATTTGTCATGTGGAATGTCAAACAGGGAATGAGATTATAGTCTATCACTGTAGATATATAATATCAATTGAAGTTGCGCTAATAAACTATTTACCCAGTAATGTTTTAACAAAATTGAAGGATTCTGTAAGAAAAAATTATGTAGTTTTTTTAGTTTAGTTTCATACGTTGTTGGTACAAAAATTTACACCGACAATTTAGATATAATTTTCAAAATAGTTATTACAAAAATTAAAAACCTTACTATACATGCAAATGCAAATCTATGATTGAATTTTATATATATATATATATGCATTTTGTCGATTTAATACTATTTGTTGGTCATTCAACTAAGAATTTATTTTGTTTTTGCATTGTTGTTCACCGGTGGATTAACTTTTCTATTGATTGATAGGACTGTTGAAGGTCATATACAAGGGTTTGTCCTAGAACGGAGGTTCATCTAGATAATCCTATTCAGGCACAACTTATCCACTAACCACGTTAGTCGGAATAGAATATGTTTAAGGTTTCGTTTTAAAATTAAATTTGAGACAATTTTTTAATTAACAAATCAAGATCTTTACTTTTACGTTTATTTATAACATTTTCAAGTATAAAATAAACATACTTTTGAAGGTCCATAGCCTGATCAGTTGATTGCCGACCACTAGAACACCAATCGAAAAGTGGTTTAACCTTGGTTGTGCTCATCACCTATATAGTTTATAGTCCTACACTTGATTACCCAAAAATTTAATCCTTGAAATCACTCAAATATTTTTTATGGGTCTTCCGTATAAGAGTATAAGACACCTAAATAAGCCTCTTCTCCAATTTACTGACAACCCCATTTTTCATGTACATTCTTTCCACAATAACTAGTCGTTACTTTGCTAAGAACTAACTTGGATGTTGGATTCTGTGCAAGTAGCAACCTCCTTTCTCTCACAACGATAACGAAAGCTCCAGAACGGAACAATTTTCTTTTTGATTTTTAAATATCCTAAAAATTTTCACATCATATGCTTTGGCAGGTAAAATTCTTAAGTAGCTCTAGTTGCAAACATTATATCCTTTGAATGAGTTAATTTTCATCATTAAGCGGAATGTATTTTTTGTTATTCAGGGAGGGAATGTACGTTTGAATTGATTGATTAATGAAATTACTTGAATGTTGTTATGCACTAGTCTAAGGGAGCGAATATTCTCCTTATTTAAGATTTTAAAATATGTAAAAAAATTCAGAACTAAGGAATAAACTTGGAAGTATTTTCCTTTAAATTCCCACTTTTTATTTTTATGATATGGAGTTAAATTATACTTTTTTTCTTCTAGTTCTGCATTCTTTTTGATTGAACATTAAATTTTTTAGTACAAATTATGATTAAACCTTTTGCAGAGAGAGAGTCAAATTACATATGTATAACTTTGATAAATTATTATATTATTCAATAATTTTCAATTGAATAATGTTAAAATTTATAATTGGATTGAAAGTTCCTTTCAGATAGATTATATATAAAAAAATTTATATTAATATAAAATTATTTGTTACTCATTCATACAAATTAAAATTAACATAATATAAAATTTTCAAAATATTGATCCTTTGATCATCTTTTTATTGTTGTTCAATTTTGATAAAATTTGACACAAATAATTTGAATAATAAATAGATATAATTCAATGGCTGGATGGATAAAAATCATATTTTATAGTATAATAATTATATATGTATATGTGAGATATTTCAAATGAAAAAAATTTTAAAATAAAAAATAAAAATAATTGATTTTAATCGTTAGATTATAATTTTAAAAAATTAACCGCTGAGATTAAACGGTTCATTAAGTAGGTCATATGCTATCTTCTCCTTCTCCAAACATTGGAAAAATCACGTATCCAACCTTTCAATTGAATGTTAACTTAAAAGAAAAAATGCAGTGACCGCGTATTGGGAATATCTAACCCTTTCCGAGTTCATGTGATATATAGTGAGCATTCGATGATATGAATAAATGGTTCATTGTTTTTGATCCATGCTTCCATTAATTTGGCCTGGATTCGATTTTGATACAAGTATCGATCTAGATAAAAGCAAATTGCTTCAGTTTTTCAACTACCGCGCATATAAAACACTTTATTATGATTGATTTTGACTTTATAAAATTATAATTCCCAAAACCCAATATTGCAAAAGGCACAGGTAGAAAGGATATAAAAACCAATACGCAGAATATTTGCTCGCCTTATCATCAGGATGCTTGTTCGAACACAAACACTTGATCCACATTATCTGTAAGTAGGGGTGGGAAAAAAATTGAATTCAACTAAACCGATGCTGAATTGAATTGAACTGATAAAAAATAGTTGATTTTTTTTTTCAATAAAAATTAATCTGAATTGTTGTACAGTTCAACTTCAAAAATCTGAACTGTTTTTAAATTAACAATTAATTGAACTATGAATTAAAATGAGAATTGTCTCTAAATTAACAGTTAACTGAATTGGAACCAAAATGAAAACTGCTTAAAAAAATTTAAATCATGTGACAGCGTCCACTTTCAAATTGTGTCCGTGTTATAGATCAGTTGATTCCCCTTCCTTATTCCTTTTATGTCTTTATGTTATCAGTTAGTAAAGTAACACAACCATTAATGGTTGAATTCGACCCCTTTTTTATTCATTTTTTTTCCCGCTTAACTATGCACCTAAACTGTACTTTTGCATTCATCAAACTACACAATAAGTTGGATCAACTAAATGTTAATATTTGAAGAAAAAAAAACTAAATCTTAATATTATTTTTTTAGGAGAGGAAAATGTTAATATCCAGAAAAAGTGATATTTTTTATATGTTGGAGTATTTAAAATAGAAATTAATAAAAAAACATTTTCTTCTCGTGAATGTTTTCAAGACAAATGATCCTTAAAAATAGTTTGGAGCAATTCGGAATAATTTGGAATAGTTTGAAGCATTTTAGAACAATTCAGATAAATTCGAAATAGTTTGGAGAGCAATTCAATCGGTTTAGTTCATTTTGAACCGCCTCTAAAACAGTTCAGTTCAATTTGCTTGAACAATTTGCCACAGTTCAATTCAGTTCGGTTCGAATTAAACAACCCTATTTGAACGTAGAGGCATCATGCATCTGATGTGGTAGAATGGTGTGTCGGCAACCATTATAAGATGAGCAAGGGAAGGAGAGGATGAACTGGACAATGAATTTTTAATAGTTAGATTTTAATATTATCTTTTAATTTATGAATTTTTAATAGTTAGATTTTAATATTATCTTTTAATTTTTTTTGTTGAGATCCAATGGTTGAAATTGATGGTTCTCGTTAAATTTTGATCATCCATGTTTGATTATATGGTTAAAATCACTTTCATATAAGATAATTTTCTCTCATATGATATATCCTCTATATATATATAATGTTTAACACTTCACCTTTTTCAAGCAAATTTTATAATTTTATTTATTGATATTTATAATAATCTAAATAGCACTAATTAACCGGTTTAATGCCACCCTTCATAGTAAGGAATAAAGCAAAATTGGTTGCAAAATGATACAACCAAGAAGAAGGATTGACTATGATGAAATCTACATTCCAGTTGCAAGGTTAGAAGCTATAAGATTGCTGTTTGTATTTGCATGCATCACGGATTTCAAACTTTTTCAGATGGATGTAAAAAATGCCTTCCTCAACGGTCGCATTGAAGAAGAAGTGTATGTAGACCAACCACCAGGTTTTTTGGACTATGAACATCCTAACCATGTCTACAGATTGAAAACGACTCTATATGGTTTGAAGAAAGCACCAAGGTCATGGTGTGATAGATTGAGTAGTTTTTTAATTGAACAATCTTTCACCAGAGGTCAAGTTGACAAAACTTTGTTTATTAAGAAAGTAAACAATGAATTGTTAATTGTTCAAATATATGTTGATGATATTATATTTGGTGCTACTAACAAAACTTTGTGCAATGAATTTTCATGTTGTATGCAGAAGGAATTTGAGGTATCTATGATGGGAGAATTGAACTTCTTTCTAAGTCTCCAAATCAAGCAGATGAAACATGAAACCTTCCTCAGTCAAACCAAATACTGTATAGAACTAATTAAGAAATTTGGTATGAAAAAATGCAAAGAAACATCTACTCCAATGACTACTTCAACCTACCTTGACTTAGATGAGAAAGGTAAATCAGTGGATGAATCAAGATATAGAGATTCTGATTTTGTAGGATGCAAATTAGATAAAAAAAGCACAAGTGGGACATGCCACCTATTAGGAAGCTCTCTAGTGTCTTGGAATGGCAAGAAACAAGATTGTGTAACACTTTCTACTCTTGAAGCTGAATATATAGTTGTAGGAAGTTGCTGTGCTCAAAGTCTCTGGATGAAACAACAACTTGAAGACTTTGAAGTAAACCTTGGTCACATTTCTCTAATATGTGACAACACAAGTGCGATCAATCTAACAAAAAATCCTATCGTGCATTCTAGGACTAAACACATAGAAATAAGACATCATTTTCTTAGAGATCTTGTGTTAAAAGGTGATTGCTGCATTGAGTTCATAGATAGTGAGCATCAACTAGCAGACATTTTCACTAAACCACTTGCTAGAGATAGGTTCTTTTTCATTAGAAATGAACTAGGCATATTAGATGCATCTAGCATAGAATGACATTCTGTTTGCATAGTGCGTGATGCACATTGCTACTCATAATTTGTTTATGTTTAATTTATGTCTTAGTTGGTTAACTTGTGTGCATACTTATTAGTTTTTCAGAAAATCACACGTTTTTCCTAGTTATTTCGTGATTTCTCTCTATTTTAATCGATTACTCTTCATTTTAATTGATTATTGTATGATATCTGTTTGGTAAGTTTTTCAAAACTTTTTGTTTTAATCGATTACACCATGGTTTAATTGATTACCATTGCTTGGTATGTGTTGTCTGTTTTGAAAACTTTCCGTTTTAATCGATTACCTCACGTTTTAATCGATTACCATTATTTATGTTTGTGGTGTTTTGGTTAAAACTTCCTGTTTTAATCGATTACTTGTCTATTTAATCGATTACTTGTCTATTTAATTGATTACTTGTCTATTTAATCGATTACATGCCTATATGAATAAGTTTAGTATGGATTTCATTTTGTTTCAATCAATTACTTAACACTTTAATCGATTACAATGGCCTTAAGGGGATTTTTTTGGGAATATTTAATCGATTACGCTTGCACTTTAATCGATTACTTATAGCAGCTTTTGGTTTTAAGTGAAAACGAGGGCTAGCTTAATCGAATACCATGTGATTTTAATCGATTACTTGCGTGTCTGTTGTGTGTAATCAGTTACATTTCTTGATCTTCATCTCATCAAAACCTCCATTACTCCAGCATTTACTCCCGCCACCTACCATAGTCAACCTAAACGTCTCTTTCCCTCTATAAAAGGCAACCCAAATCTTTACTTCAGTCACACCTTCTCCTTCTCAAGATTACCATTTCCAAACCCTAATCTTTCTTCTACCTTCGAACCTCCATTTCTCTTTTGAAGATGGCCAGCAAGCCCTCCAGAGTTTAGAAGAAGGCCAAGTCCTCCAAAAGGAAGCAAGGAGAGTGCTCTCAAGCAGCTCTTAACAGGCTAGATGTGTGGTTCACAGATGAAAACAAGAAGAATGATTTCAAGATGATTTACGCTATGAAGAATGTGAGAATACCAAAGTTTCTGGACTTGGAATGGTTCTCTCAACAGGGATTCAACTTTCCCAATTTGCTCGAAGCACTGGGTTTGTCAAAATTTGTGCAGATGAAAGGAACTTTCTACTCGGAGTTAGTAAAAGTTTTCTACACTTGTGCCCATGCTGACATGGAAGGCAATTTGTACTCTACTGTCAATGGTGTAGAGATGATCATTGATGATGCAATTTGGAAAGCAGTTGCAGGATTGGATATGGGTGGAGTCCGTAAGTTCGAAGAATCTGCGGATGGATACAACAAGATGCAAACACACAAATGTAACTAACGACGACTTACAGATTGTATATGGTCTCAAATAAGGTATTTAGATGAATTGGGTACTTCTGATTGAAGATATTATGTTAAAGAGCTGTCAGTTAGTGGATTGTGAGTTTCCATATGCTTTCTTAGCCTCTAGATTCATTGATTGCTTCAATATTGATATTTCCAATGAGATAGTAGATTTCACCAAAGTCTCTAATGAGATAAGGCATCTCAAGAAGTTTGGGATGAAATTTGTTGATCATGAATGGATTATGGCTAGAGAGCCACCAACAACAACAAACATGGACCAGATGGAAGAAAAAGCAGAAGAAAAAGCTCAACAAGAGCCGGCACACCACCCTTTTGAGTCTCTTATGATTCAAAAGATGGATGCCATTCTTATTGACACTGTCTACCCCGATATACATATTTATATAATAAAATACATGAAAATATGGAATTACATAAAATGAGATTTTATTTTAAGCACAAAAGAGTTCACGTGGGTAAAAAGTTCACATTCACTTTGCTATTACCAAATAAAACTTGTCAAAAACATTTTTGGCTCAAAACATCATGTAATTAAAACTGAAACCCATGTCCCAATGTTACATCCTATCAGAGCATTGTGTCCCAACGCCCTTCAGCACAAGGTTCCTTAAAACAATTAACCTAGTCATTTACTTCCATGAACACAAGGTTCGAGATCATCACAGGATCCAAACACAAACAACACATGGGGAATGAGTTATCACATTCCTAACTAATAGAGAGAAACAAGACAACATGTAGATATACATATTATATAAATGAAATACAAATTACTTAAACAGAGCTCACGTCATTCCACCACTTATCGTGTAACATCAAATCTCAACACTACATGTCTCACACATTTTCACATCATTCAAGTACTGAAGGATTAAAACAAAATATCACTCAAACAATCAATATCGATCAATACACAAACGTTATGCAACAAATATACTAAGACTTAATCCTATATGCAATATGGTATCATATCAATGAAAACCTCGTCGAGCACCTAAGAGTACATGACAAGAGAGACCACACATTGGTAAGTTAGGTCACTTTAACCAGGTAAAATCATAGGGAGACCAGTCAGGGTCACTCTATTTTGTGAGAACGCTCCAACCATATGGGATCAACATAGGCTTCAAGGAACATTCAAATCGAGTGTATTTACCCCCAAGGCCTACACTTCGAAGAGTTTGTCAGGGCCTTTCCCTCTTGATTCAAGTCCAACCCAGAAAACATTTTAGTACACATACTCTATCTATGAACTATACTAAACACATGACTCCTCAATTGTTCTCAAAATAATTTTATCTCATCACACCTCGAAGTGATTAAACTCGTCGGGTTCCCACAGTGGTTGCCATCACAATACTCGTCACGCATTAACTTGTCGCCCTTAAAGGATCTTACAATTGTGTGATTGCACAGTTCATAATACACAATATCTCAAAACACATGTTTCTCACAATTCATTACATATTCAATTTATCACTTACTCATAATTTCAATCACAATTTCATGATCCCAACATAACAATTTATCATGCTAATCTAGTAATTCTTGTCCAAAATATAAACAAATTATACGAAAATATTTCTCACAACATGAGAAGTACAACCCCTCAAAAAATTTCACTTAATAATATAGGAAGAATTTCAATACAATAAACATCCCAAATAAACCCCAATTTGATTCTTTAAGGATCCCTACTCATGTCCCTTACCTTTAAGCGAGCTCACATGTGTAGTCCGACAGCGATAGATGCATCTCTGGCAGTTGTCTAAGATTCCTTAAGCTTTTCTTCTAGTTGCTTTGCTAGGGTTTCCAAGTGTTAGAGAGAAGGAGAATGGATTGAAGCCTCTATTTTAATATCTCCATGCGAGCGACGTTTCTCTCTCCATGGAAATTATTTTGCAAATCCCAATGGTGGAGGTGTGAAAAAGTGAGTTTAAACCTGGTGTTCAAATTTCACGATGATCCAATGGTTAATGAGTCCGGGATTGTAGTGTTACTAGGATGAGTTTGAGTATATGCAAGAAAAAGAGAGGATTTTGGGATAAGGGGAAGGAAAAACAAATTTAAGAGAAAGAGAGAGCGTAGAGACATATCGTACATGTAAAAAATGACATAATATGTCTCTATTTATAGCTAGGGTACTCTCAGTTTGTTATTTACTCTGTTGTTATTTTATATAAAGGAATTCTATTTTACATCCTATCAAATGAATAAATAAAATATCCTTTTTAATTTCTAAGAACATATATTTATTTTATTTACCTTAAAACAATTATTTTAATTAATAAAAATATTTATTCTTATTTATTTAATTATAACAACATCATTATTTTCCTAAAACTCTATTTATTTTTAAATAAAATTCTTTTTAATTTATTTTATGAAAAATAGGGTGTTACATTCTTCACCTCCATCAAGAGCACCAAGCCGATGTTCATAGTTCCTTAGAAAACATTACCACTAGGCTTGAGAATGAAGTATAGTCATGTTTATGTGCTTGATTATGTTGTTTGTTGATCTGTTTGCTATAATATGTTCTGTCTGTCTCTATTTTAAGATGATAATTAAGTTTTTTTTCTTATGATTAATGGTTATGTAATGTTCTATGATTAATGAATTATGGTTTTATTTCTCTTCTACTTATGTGTTATGTTTTGTGTATAATCAAACTTTTTGGCCTTGTTAATGCCAAAAGGAGAAGAATATACATTATTGCATATTTTCATATTGGTGCATATTTGCATATCGGTTGCATTGCATAAGTATTGAGCATTGCATTAATACCAGTAATATATACAAGTAAGATATATGATGATGATGATGAATTAATCTCTTAAGTGTTAAGAATTTTTTAGGATAGACTAAGGATCAAGTCTCCAGTCTCAAGACTCAGACCCTCCAAATGCACTCAATGCCATATTTAAGTTTGGCATCATCAAAGTGTTCAAGATAGGGGGAGCAACATGGTACAACTTACGGCTAAAAAGCTTGAAGCTCAAGGAAAAGCTTGAAGAAGTTTTGGCTTTTACATGCTTAACTCCCTTGAGTGGCATTTGTATTGGTTGTTATCTTGATTGTTGCATCTTAGTACATTTGATATCTTTTTGGATTGTGCATCATCATAATGCATGTGAAGAAAATTTTCTAAGTTAGAAAAATTTCTTCAGAGGCAAAAACTCTAGGTTTTAATAAATTACAACCTCGTTTTAATCAATTACAGTTACAACAAGTTGTCTGAAGCTTGTAGAGTTAAGTCTCATATCGGTTTAATCGATTATTGATATCTCATAATCAATTACACTGTTGTTTGAGGCAATGACTAATTTAGTCAGGAGTCTCTGCTTTAATCGATTACCAAGTGGATTAATCGATTACTTTTCTCTTGTTCAAGTGTTTAGAGGTGAACAAGAACACTTTAATCAATTACTTAGGTCATCTAATCGATTACATAGTTCTTGAGTTGTTTTCTAGATGTTGGATGTACACTTTAGTCGATTACTTAGATAATCTAATAAATTACTTTGTTAATATAATCGATTACCTTATAGATTTAATCGATTACAGACGGTTATAACTGTTTTCTCTATAAATAACCAACTTGAGTTCACATCTATACATCATGAGATTATTAGAGAATATTTAGTACATCTTGAAAATAACATCTTAGCCTTAGAATGAGCATGATTTCGTGTTTTCATTAGTGAATAAGAGAACAGAAGAAAAGTGGTTTATAGTAACTCACAACTTCTTAATCGTTTGATTATGAAGATCTTTTCTTGAAAGTGATTTGTGTCTTTTGAGTATAAGAAGATCACCTTCTCAATCTAGCAAGGTTTTTGTGAACAGATTGGTCAGGTTGTATCTCTCCTACTTGGTTTTTCTTGTGTATGGTTTTACACGGTCTTTGTTTTTATGCATGAATTGCTTACAACTTGCTATAATAGGGTTTTCTAGTTTGGGCTAAGAGTATGGTTCTCTTAGGCTTATATTCACAAAAGACCCTAGTGTTGGGTGCCTTAGTCTTCTTTTCCTGGGTGGGGATTGTAGATTGGATGTGATTGCTTGTAAGGATTCTTGATACATAGTGGAAATCTAATTCAGGTTGTGGATTAGATAACTGGATTAGCTTGTCTAGAAATAGAGAGTGAATCGGTATAAAAGATTGCGTCTTACCTCTCTTGTTCTAATCTTTTTCTCTCATTCAAGGTTTAATCAACTCATTCAAGTTTTAAACAAGTTTTTAACAAAGATTCATGTTTTATGATTGTGAAAGAAAGGATGTTAATGAAGGAGCATGTTTAAGGAAGGATTGATTAAGTATTGATTATGTTTGATTCATATTTGTTTTGTGATACGATCCATGCAAATTTTTTTTTTTGTAACTCTGTTTTTTAAATGGTATATTTTGTTTTGAAAACCAATTCATCCCCCTCCTCTTGGTTTATTGAGTTCCATCATCTTTTTCAATTGGTATTAGAGCTAAGTCTTGAAAGATACTCAAGATCACAATTTTTCTAACAAGATGGGCTCAAAACAAAATCACTTTCAAAGAGGGTGCGTCTTTGAATCGACCTCCTTTGTTTGAGGGTGAACATTTTTCTTTTTGTCAAAAGAGAATGAAAATCTTTATTCAATCAATTGATCTCGGTGCATGGAATGCCATCATTAAAGGTCCTTTCATTCCTACTAAAGAAGTGAATGATGAATTAATACCTAAAGAATGGGATGAAATGAGAGATGATATGAAAAGAAAAGTGCAAGATGATTTAAAAGCAAAAAATATTTTAACTTATGGTTTATGTTCGGTTGAATTCTTTCATACTGCAAGGTGCAAAAGTGCAAAAGAAATTCAGAATATGCTTGAAGTCACTCATAAAGGCACAACGGATGTGAGAAGAGCAAGAAAGCATACTCTCATATTCAAATATGAAGCATTTCATATGAAGAATAGGGAAACCATTTCAGAACTTCAAACAAGATTCACTCACATTGTCAATCGTCTCCTTGGTCTAGGAAAAACGTTTGAAGCTGAAGAGCTGGACATTGAGATCTTAAATTGTCTCACAAGAACTTGGGAGCCAAAGATTACAACAATCAAGGAATCCAAGAATCTAGCTACAATGATGATGGAAGCTCTCTACGGTAAATTGTTAGCCTATGAACATGAACCAACTCAACAATCTTATGTAGAAGAAACTGAAAAGAAAAGGAAAGGAATTGCATTGAAAGTCAACTCTTTAAGGGAAGAATATCAAGATAGTTCCAACAGTACATAGCCTACATAGCATGGGAAGATAGTACATCAACAACTTACAACTTTTCAAGCGATAAAGAAATTGCTAACGTGTGCTTAATGGAAAAGTCCATGGATGATCCATCAACAAGTGAAGAAATTGAGGTAAATCCTGATTTTGAAGAACTTTTAGAAGCATTTAATGAGATGCATGAGGAAACTCAAAGGCTTGTTGTGTTAAACAAAAAGCTGAAAGGCAAACTTAAAATGCATGTCAATAAATTGGCTTCAACACAAGATGAGTTGAACAAATTGAAGTAAGAAAATGAAAAGCTTGTTTCAAAATGTAAAGCCATTTCTTGTGATGATACCTCTACTTCCTTTAACATGGATGGTTACAAGTTTTGACAAACCAAGTTTGAAAATTTCAAAAAAGATCACCATGCTAAAAGTATGAAATTGAAAACTGAGCTTTCCTACCTTAAAGATCTGATTGGAAAATTAAATAAAGGAAATAATGATCTTAATCACATGCTTAGTATGCAAAAGCATACTATAGATAAGACTGGATTGGGATACAACAAGCAAACCGCCTTTTCAAAGAGAACTCAGTTTGTATAAAAGGTTTGAATCCAAATAAGGTCTCAAAAAGGAAGAACATGGTGTATTTTAAGAAAAATGCAAAAACATGTCATTATTGCATGAGAAAGGGTCACACTTCATATTATTGCTATGTTATAAAGTTTGAGATTCCTAGAGGAAAATTCATGTGGATTCCAAAAGATTTATTTGTGAAGATTAACCTCATTGGACCTAACTTAAATTAGGTACCACCTCTCTCTAATTGATTTTGTCTTGTAGTTGTGCCTAAAAGCAAGAGATTCACTATGGTACTTGGATAGTGGTTGCTCTAGGCACATGACAGGTGACAAGTCCAAACTCTCTGACTTTGTGTCAAAAGATGGAGGATACGTCACATTTGGAGATAATAACAAAGGAAAAATAATGGGAGAAGGAAATATAGGGAATCAACACAAAACTTAGATAAAGAATGTGTTATATGTGGATGGACTAAAGCATAACCTTCTAAGCATTAGTCAACTTTGTGATAAAGGTTTCAAGATAGAGTTCAACAAAAATTGTTGTCTTGTAAGTGAAGCCATATTCGGTAAAGTTGTCCACATCGATAAGAGAATAGGTAACATCTATATGCTGAATGTTTAGCATGCATCTTTTCATGAGCTAAGTTGCTTGGTGAGTAAGATAGATGATTCATGGTTGCGGTATAGTAGGGCTGTACAGATTAACATACATAATTTAAATCATCTAGTTAGGAAAAAATTAGTAATTGGTCTTCCAAAACTCAAGTCTGAGAAAAATAAATTGTGTGAAACTTGTCAAAAAGGGAAGCAAGTTAAAAATTCCTTTCAAATAAAAAATGTTGTTTCTACTTCAAAACCCTTTGAACCACTTTACATTGATTTATTTGGTCCCTCAAGAACTATGAGTTTAGGTGGAAATTACTATGGCTTAGTAATAGTGGATGGTTACTCAAGGTCTAATTGGACCTTGTTCTTGAAAATAAAAAATGAAGCTTGTGATGCTTTTCGCAAACTTGCCAAGGTGATTCAAAATGAAAAAGGTCTCAACATTGTTTCAATTAGAAGTGATCACGAAGGTGAATTTCAAAATGAGTCTTTTGAAAAATTTTGTGAAGAAAATGGAATTCATCACACAATTTTTTAACCCCAAGAACACCTCAACAAAATGGTGTTGTGGAGAGGAAAAATACTCTCTTGAAGAAGGTGCAAGAACCCTTCTAAATGAGACAAGATTACCTAAGTACTTTTGGGCAGATGTTGTACATACTATTTGTTACACCTTGTACAGAATACTTATTAGACCTATTTTGAAGAAAACTCCTCATGAATTGTATAAGGGAAGAAAACCAAACATTTCACACCTGAGACTTTTTTGTTGCAAGTGTTTTGTTTTAAATAATGGTAAAGACTCTTGGCAAATTTGACGCATAGGCCGATGAGGCCACATATCTTGGTTATTCATTGCATAGTAAGGCATATAGGGTATTCAATAAAAGAACTTTAACTATTGAAGAATCTGTACATGTGGTTTGTGATGAAACTAACTTTATTGTTGAAGAAAATTATTTAAAAGATACAGATTTTTAGGAAAAGGATTGTGTTCTTGAAGATGACATCAAGCCTGAAGATTTTGAACAAAGCAAAAAAATATCTACAACAATGCCTAAAGAAATTCCTAGAGAGTGGAGAACTCAGAAAGATCTCTCCTTAGACAACATTGTTGGAGAAATATCAAAGGGTGTTTCTACGTGATCTAGACTTAGAATTTTGTGTAACAACATGGTTTTTGTTTCTCAGGTTGAACCAAGAAACATTGATGAAGCTTTATGTGATGAACATTGGTTAATGGCAATGCATGAAGACCTGAATCAATTTTGAAACAAATGGGTATTTCGAAAAAAACTTGGTGAGCCCGACCTTATAGTGAGGAATAAAGCAAGATTGGTTGCAAAAGGATACAACCAAGAAGAAGGAATTGACTACGATGAAACCTATGCTCCAGTTGCAAGGGTAGAATCTATAAGATTGCTACTTGCATTTGCTTGTATTATGAATTTCAGACTTTTTTAGATGGATGTAAAAAGTGTCTTCCTCAGTGGATGCATTGAAGAAGAAGTGTACATAGACCAACCACCATGTTTTTTGGATTATGAACATCCTAACTATGTCTACAAACTGAAAAAGGCTATATATGGTTTGAAGCGAGCACCAAGGTCATGGAATTTTCATGTTGTATGCTGAAAGAATTTGAGAAGTCTATGATGAAAGAATTAAATTTCTTTCTAGGACTCCAAATCAAGCAAATGAAACATGAAACCTTCCTCAGTCAAACAAAATACTGCATAGAACTGATAAAGAAGTTTGGTACGAAAAAATGCAAAGAAACATCTACTCCTTTGGCTAGATCAACCTACTTTGACTTAGATGAGAAAGGTATAACAGTGGATGAATCAAGATACAGAGGTATGATTGGATCACTTCTCTACCTAACTGCAAGTAGACCGGATATCATGCTAAGCATTTACTTATGTGCAAGATACCAGTCCAATCCTAAAGAATCTCACTTAACTGCTGTTAAAGGGATTATCAAGTATCTTAAGGGCACAACCAATGTAGGTTTGTGGTATCCCAAAGGCACCTCCTTAAACTTAACAGGGTTTTCATATTCTGATTATGTAGGATTCACATTAGATAGAAAAGTACAAATAGGACATGTAATATACTTGGAAGCTCTCAAGTGTCTTGGAATTGCAAAAAGCAAGCTTGTGTCGCACTTTCAACTGCTGAAGCTGAATATATAGTTGCAGGAAGTTGATGTGCTCAAAGTCTTTGGATGAAGCAACAACTAGAAGACTTTGGAGTATCTCTTGATCACATTCTTCTAAAATGTGACAACACAAGTGCTATTAATCTAACCAAGAACCCTACCATGCATTCTAGAACTAAGCACATAGAAATAAGACATCATTTTATGAGAGATCAAGTGTCTAAAGGTGACAACTTCATTGAGTTCATAGATAGTAAGCATCAAATAGTAGACATTTTCACTAAACCTCTTGCTAGAGATAGGTTCTTTTTCATTAGAAATGAACTAGGCATATTGGATGCATCTAGCATAGAATAACATTTTGTTTGCATAGTGTGTGATTCACATTGTCATTTATATAATTGGTTTTGTTTAGTTTGTGTCATAGTACATTGATTCATATGCATACCCATTAGTTTGCTTGAATATCACATATTTTTTTAGCTATTTCGTGATTTCTTGTTGTTTCAATTGATTACTCATCGTTTTAATCAATTACTGTATGACTTCTGGATGGTAAGTTTTTTAAAACTTTCTATTTTAATCGATTACGCCATGATTTAATCGATTACCATTGCTTGTGATATGTTTCCAGTTTTGAAAACTTCCTATTTTAATCGATTACGTCCCATTTTAATCGATTACCATTGATTGATACATGTTATTTGTTTTGAAAATTTTCTGTTTTAATCGATTACCTCACATTTTAATCGATTACCGTTTTCATATCTGTGATGTTTTTGTTTTAATCAATTACATGCCTTTATCTTTGAACTTTATATGGATTTTGTTCTGTTTTAATTGATTACATAACGTTTTAATCAATTACAATGGCCTTAGGGGGAGTTTTCTGGCATATTTAATCAATTACGCTTGCATTTTAATCGATTACTTATAACAACTTTGGGTTTTAAGTGAAAATGAGAGCCAGTTTAATCGATTGCTATGTAATTTTAATCGATTACTTGAGAGTCTGTTGTGTGTAATCTGTTACATTTCTTTGTCTTCACCTCATCAAAACCTCCATTATGGCAACATTTATTCCTTTACCTACCATAGCCAACTAGAACATCACTTTTCCTCTATAAAAGGCAAACCAAATCTCCACTTTAGTCACACCTTCAACCATCTTAGAGTTATCTCTTCCAAACCTTAGCCTTTCTTCTACCTTCGAGCCTCCTTCTAAAAAATGGCTAGCAACCTCGCCAAAGCTTAGAAGAAAGCCAAGTCTCAGAAAAGGAAGCATAGAGAGTGCTCTCAAGAAGCTTTCAACAGGTTGGATACTTGGTTCACAGACGAAAGCAATAAGGTTGACTTCAAGATGGTTTATGCTATGAAGAATGTGAGAATTATGAAGTGTCTGACTTGGAATGGTTCTCACAATAGGGATTCAAATTTCCCAACTTGCTAGAAGCACAGGGTCTGTCAAAGTTTGTGTAGATGAGGGGAACCTTTTGCCCATAATTTGTAAAAGTTTTCTACACATGTGCTAAAGCAGATATGGAAGGAGACTTGTACTCTACTGTCAATGGTGTAGAGATGGTCATTGATGCTGAAGTTTGGAAAGCAGTAGCAAGAATAGACATAGGTGGAGTCCGCAAGTTTGAGGAATTTGCAGATGGCTACAACAAAATGTAGACATATAGAGGTATGCTCCTTGACCCAACAAGGATTTTAAGAAGCAGACTAGGTGTTGGTGGTTTGATAGCTGAAGACAGAATGTTGGTATACATCATTACATATATTCTGGCACCAAGATCCAACAATCATGCTCATGTTACTGGCGACGACTTGCAAATTATATATGGGCTGAAATCAAGTATTTAAATGAATTGGGTATTGTTGATTGAAGATATTATGTTGAAGAATCATCGACTAGTGGATTATGAATTTTCATATGCTATCTTAGCTTCTAGATTCATTGATTATTTCAACATCGATGTTTCTAACGAGATAGTAGACTTTACCAAAGCCTCTAATGAGATAACCGAAAGGCATCTCAAGAAGCTTGGCATGACATATGTTCATCATGAATGGATCATGGTCAGAGAGCAAACAACAGCAACAAATGACAATTAGATGGAAGAAGAAGCTGAAGAAGAAGCTCATCAAGAGCTAGCACCACAATGGAACCCTTTTGCAGTTTCTTATGATTTAGAAGATGGATGTTATCCTTTATCTGCATCATGAACACCATGTCGAAGTTCACAGAAGTTCACAACTCCTTAGAAAACATTACAACAAGGCTTAAGAACATAGAAACTAGGTTATCCCTTAGTAACTTCATAAACCTAGATGAGGATGAGGCTTAGTTATGTTCTTGTGTTTGTTTTTGCTATTTGATGGTCTGTCTATATGTTAAGTTTTGTTTGTCTTAGTTTTATGATGATTAAGTTTATTTTTCTTTGATATGACTAACTTTTGTATAGAAATCATTTTCCAAAGCTTGTATAGTTCCCCAATTTATGGTCATTTTGGAGTAAATTTTGTAAATAAATATTGTTTTAAGGTTAACACTGTCTCTAGAACATTTCCATTGGATTTAATGATGAAATCTGTGCATTTTCAGGTGAAAAAGAGGCTAAGTTTTGAATTGCAAAAAGTAGCAGTTGGGCTAAGCTCAGCAGTTGGGCTAAGCGCATAACCACCACTAAGTGTAGCTTTAGCACGCTTAGCACAAAGGAGAATCTAGCAGAGCATCAGCATCAAAGCCGTGCGCTAAGCGTGAGATCAGTGAGCTAAGCACAGAAGGTGCCTTCAGCCAAGCTAAGCTCGAGACTGGCGCTAAACCCAATTTCACTTACTCGCACTAAGCGCAAGGGTGGCGCTAAGTGCAACGTCGCGATATCAAAGCCTATTTAAAGCCTATTTTGTGTAGAATTAGAGTACAATGCCCAGGGCACAAAATTCTACAGCAGCCACAGTGCCTATTTCGGGAAAAGAGCCCTGGAAGCAGCAAAGAGGAACAGCTTGTGCATTGAAGCCTTGGTTTTGTCATTTGAGAGAGATTATTGAGTAGAGAGTGAGTGTGAGATGCTGAGAAGAGGAGGAGGAATCCCTCTTCTTGTGTAAGAAATTATCATTCTCTGCTTTTAATCTCATTTATTGTTAGGGTTTCTTTGTAATGGCTGGCTAAACACCCTAGTTGAGGATTTCTAATGAACAACTGATGTAAATACATAATATCTAATTGATTGTGCTTTCTGTGTTCAATGCTTCATTCAATGCTTAATGTTTGTATGCTTTTGGTCTGATCACCCATTTGTATGCACAATGAGGTGACTTTAGCATTGGGAAATGTACTGTTTCCTTAGAACTTGATTGAGCCAGGATCGAAATTTAGTCTTACATGAGGGATCTGCGGGTTAAGTTTTGGTTTTAATTATGCTGTTACAATAATGCTGTTTAGTTTAGGCCTAGTCTTACATGAGAGATTTGCGGACGAAGCTTAGGCTAAATTAGGCTAAAATTTTGTAAGCTACTTGAGCTGAGTCTAGTCTTACATGAGGGATCTGCGGACGAAACTCAGTTTAAGTTAGTCTAAACCTAAGAGGGCTATCTAAATCGGGTGTAGCCTTAAATGAGGGATCTGCGGACGAAGCTTGGATATTCGGCCTGACGAGGGATTGAGGGTTTAGTAATTTAGGCTGCAACATAGAACACAAGAGCATGATTGATTAGAGAAATATATTTCTATGCATCAGCTTATTTGTTAGAAAGACCCAACATATCTACCTACTGTTGTCATTTTATTTACCTTGCATTTTATAGTTTTTAGCATACAAGTTTAGTTTAGATTTTGTTTGAAATTATCACTTATACATGTTCTCTCAACAATGCTTCGATTCTGAACTTAATTCAGGGTAACATTAGTTCCCTGTGTTCAATACTCAGATTCATTCGTTTTAATTTTAAATACTTGTTGATCTGGTGCGCTTTCCGATAAACCCCGATTTAAATTTCCTTGAGACATAAATGCACAAAAAGTAACTGCAATGGGGAGTGAGCAAAGTATTTATGGCACCATTGCCGGGGAACTAAATTGTTAGTAGAGTTTAGTTCAATTTGTAGCATTGCTTTAATTTTACTTTTTTCAATTTTTTTTTATTCTTTTGACTAACATAGTAGTTTAGTACATTCATTGTTCTTTTGAACTGGATAACTGTTGTACTGTTCTTGTATGCAAAGAAGATCTTCTGTTGGTGAGTTGATTCCCATTGATTTGGAGATTAACGCCACTTGTAGAAGGCGTAATCAGGAGAGAATTAGAAATTTTTTGCAGGACTTAGAGGCAGCAGCAATTCCAGAGGAAGAACCTCAATCTTCTGAGGCATCTTCTAGTTTTCCTATTGCAGAACATTCTCATTTAGATCCTAGTGAAGACTACATCATGGCTGAAGAGCCAAGAAGAGTTACTCTGGAAGATTATTCAAGTTCTAATCTGCCACAATTTTTCACCAGCATTGCACAACCATAAGCTCAAGCACAAACCATTACTTATCCACCATCATTGATTCAGTTGATTTAGAATAATTTGTTTCATGGATTACCTAATGAAGACCCATATGCACACTTAGCCACTTACATAGAAATATGCAACACTATTAGGTTGGCTGGAGTGTCTGAAGATGCAATTCGACTGAGCTTGTTTTCATTTTCTTTATCGGGAGAAGCCAAGAGGTGGCTTCATTCATTCAAAGGTAATAGTGTTAAGACATGTGATGAAGTTGTGGAGAAATTTCTGAAGAAATATTTCCCTGAGTCTAAGACTGCAGAGGGCAAAGCTGCCATCTCTTCTTTTCACCAATTTCCCGATGAATCTTTGAGTGAGGCCTTGGAAAGATTCCGTGGTTTATTGAGAAAGACTCCCACTCATGGATTCTTAGAATCGATACAGCTCAATATCTTTATAGATGGGTTAAGACCGCAGTCCAAACAGCTATTAGATGCTTCTGCAGGTGGAAAATCAAATTGAAGACCCCTAAAGAAGCCATGAATCTCATTGAAAATATGGCTGCAAGCAACATTGCTATTCTGAGAGATAGAGCTCACATTCCTACCAAAAAGAGTTTATTGGAGTTAACCTCCCAAGATGCATTGTTGGAACAAAACAAATTGCTATCTAAGCAACTGGAAACCTTGACTGAAACACTATGTAAGTTGCCAACTCAAATTCATTCTGCACATACTTCACATGCTTTTGTTTTGCAGATTGTAGGATGTACCATCTGTGGGGGAGCTCATGAATCTTGATGTTGTATTCCTATTCAAGAACACAACACTCGTGAAGTTAATTACATGGGAAATCAGCCCAGAAACAATTTTAATGCAGGAGGATTTTCTGGATTCCAACACGGCTAACAATATAATCAGCAGCAGGGACAATGGAGGAACCACCCTGGAAATCAGTTCAACAGAGATCAAGGTGGACCATCTACAAGGCCATAGAAACAAGGGCCTAGTCTCTATGATCGCACAACGAAGCTGGAAGAGACTTGTCGCAACCTACCCTTCGGCGGGAGGGCGACGTGTGACTCACGGGTGCATGTTCCAAGAAAGGAATACGCGCGGAGTCGCCACCAACGTTTATTTGAGGATAACGTCGGAAAAACCGGAAAAGACGTGATCTACGAAATTTAAGTGAAAGGTTCGGGAGTTGTATTTACGCACGGGGAAGTTATTAGCACCCCACGCGTCCGTCACAAGAGATGACAACCTTTAATCAAACGTGCAAATATGACTTCAATTTATATTCTTTTCCCTTTTTATGTTCTTATATCTTTTTTATGCCTTTTTATGTTTTTATCTTTTTGTGGTCGACAAGGGCGTTTCCCTTTGCTCCTACGTATTCCTCAATTTTGATGAGAAAATCAAACCTACGTAGTTCTTTTGTGAACAAAGCGTTTTGGTTAAGTTATTTTTTTTATCCTTTCTTGCAAGATATGTTTTTATTGAATGAAAGGTCATTTAAGGCGTTGGACCATTAGACAATCTTTTGATTCTTTTGAAAAGTGAGAAAACATTAAGGCATTGAACCATTAATGATTTCTTTATTTTTGAAAGAGGTAACAAAGTTAAATATTGATTTTAGGCTTTTAGAAATCTACATTTAACCAATAAAAGCGGAAAAGACCATTTCAAGGCTTTGGACCTTTAAAAATGGCTTTTTTAGGCGTTGACAAAAGTTTGGTTTATGAATTGATTTTAGCCTTAGTTTCACTTTGGTTATTAGTCGATTTGATTAAGAAAGGAGAATCCCAAAGAAAACGTCTGATTGACTTTTTTTTATTTATTTTACTAAAAGATATTTTTTGATTATTATATTATTATTTTACCTCTTTTTGGTTTCCAATGTGGTTACGGCATGACCGAACGGTCGGATTTCATTTTAACAGAAATTAACGGATATTACAATTCAAATGATCGGTGGAAATTTATTTTATTTTTTGATTAGGCGAGAAAATGACTTAAGTAAATGACTAAAGCACGCCAAAAGCGGGTACGAAAAGTAAATGAAACGAAAATAAAAGTACGCGAAACAAATGAGGACCACTAAGGGTACATAGAATGAATTGAAAAGTTCGATTTCGGGAACTTACCGGTTGAAGACCGAAAGAACGTCGAAGAACGGTTGAAAATCTTCACGAAATCACCCACGGAAACGTTACGAAAATGTTACGAAAGCGCCTCAGCTTGGATTTTCTTCACGGAAACAATTTTTTTCCACTAATTTCAAGTGATCTCGAAATACTAGAAGGGTTGAATATTTTTCTCCTTCACTCCTCCCCCTATTTATAGGAAAATAGGGGAGGACCTTGCCACCCAGCTCGCCCAGGCGAGCTAGGTTGCTTCCTCCAGAAGCAACCGCCTTCTAGAGGAACATCCTGGAAGGCCCAAGTGGGCCGGGTTGCTATTTGAACCCCCATTTTTACTAAATACACCCCCTGCCATTTTTTGGTGATTTTTTTTTTCTTTGTAAAGTTACGGAAACTTATGAATTTCGTAACGATACTTGTTTTCTTTCCGTAATGTTGCGGAACCTTACGGATTACGTAAACATCCCTTTTTTGCCTTCCGGAACATTACGGAACTTTACGGATTGCGCACTAACACTTCCTTTTAATTTTCGGCATGTCACGGAACTTCACGGATTGTGCTACAACGCTTTTCTTTTGGCTTCCGGCATGTCTCGGAAATTCACAAATTGCCTAGCGATGGGTGCCAAATACCTCTAAGTGGTCAAACGAGGGTCGCATCCCAACAACGGATGGTCCCTGGACGAAATTAGGGTATGACAGTTGCCCCTCTTTACTTGTGTTTTATTGGAGATAAAAGGGAAGTAAAGATAAGACACTAATTTCGTTCGAGCGAAACACCATTCGCCCAGTGAACCTCCCTGCTAGCGGAACCTGCAAAAATTTGAAAATGATCAGTACTGACACATCATCCTAATACTGTCGAATTTGTTTCTCTTGGTTGATACAAGACGCAGAATGACCATAATTTGTCTCTGTGTTTTGTTGGACATGATCGAGCCTGGGCGGCGAGACACAGAATGACCATAATTTATCTCTGCGTGCCATCGGACACGATCGCCTCTGGATGGTGAAAAGGTGCGCGGAATGACCATAATTTGTCTTCGCCCACCTCTCGACTTACTGTCCCTGAATGACAAAGGGCGCAAAATCTGTCTCTGCGCATTTATCACTCGACTTGTGAAATCTGAATGACAAAGGGCACAGAATTCGTCTATGCGCATTTATCACCCAACTTGCTGTTCCTGAATGATAAAGGGCGCAAAATTCGTCTATGCGTGTTTATCACCCAACTTGCTATTCCTGAATGATAAAGGGCGTAGAATCTGTCTCTGCGCGTTTACCACCCAACTTGTTGTTCCTGAATGATAAAGGGCTCAAAATTCGTCTATGCGCGTTTATCCACTCAGCTTGCTGCTCTTGAATGATAAAGGGCACAAAATTCGTCTATGCGCGTTTATCACCCAATTTGCGAAATCTAAATGGCAAAGGGCGCAAAATTCGTCTATGCGCGTTTACCACTCGACTCGCTGCTCCTGAATGATAAAGGGCATAGAATTTGTCTATGCGCGTTCATCCACTCAGCTTGCTGCTCTTGAATGATAAAGGGCACAGAATCTGTCTCTACGCGTTTACCACCCAACTTGTTGTTCCTGAATGGTAAAGGGCGCAAAATTCGTCTATGCACGTTTATCCACTCAGCTTGGTGCTCTTGAATGATAAAAGGCGCAGAATTCGTCTATGCACGTTTATCACCCAATTTGTGAAATCTGAATGATAAAGGGCGCAAAATTCGTCTATGCGCGTTTACCACTCGACTCGCTGCTCCTGAATGATAAAGGGCGCATAATTTGTCTCTGTGCGTTTATCACTCATTGAGCGTGTGGATAACCGCATGTCATTGGGCCCGTTGCCTCTGGATGACAAAAGGCGCAGAAGACGATTTTAGTCTCTGCGTGCTATCATGCTTTGAGTCTTATAGATAGCAAAAGTATTTTAAAAGTGCGGGACCAAATGGTTCCGCATGTCATCGGGCCCGCCGCCTCTGGATGACAAAAGGTGCAGAAGACGACGTTAGTCTCTGCGTGCTATCATGCTTTGAGTCTTAGAGATAGCAAAGAAAAGTTTAAAAGTGCGAGACCAAATGGTCCCCGCATGTCATCGGGCACGTTGCCTTTGGATGACAAAAGGCGCAGAAGACGATGTTAGTCTCTGCGTGCTATCATGCTTTGAGTCTTATAGATAGCAAAAGAAAGTGCGGGACCAAATGTTTCCCGCATGTCATCGGGCCCACCGCCTCTAGATGAAAAAAGGTGCAGAAGACGACGTTAGTCTCTGCGTGCTATCATGCTTTGATTTTTATAGATAGCAAAAGAAAGTGCGAGACCAAATGGTTCCCGCATGTCATCGGGCCCGCTGCCTCTAGATGACAAAAGGCGCAGAAGACGACGTTAGTCTTTGCGTGCTATCATGCTTTGAGTCTTATAGATAGCAAAAGAAAGTGCGGGACCAAATGGTTCCCGCATGTCATTGGGCCCGCCGCCTCTGGATGACAAAAGGCGCAGAAGACAATGTTAGTCTCTGCGTGCTATCATGCTTTGATTCTTATAGATAGCAAAAGAAAATGCGGGACCAAATGGTTCCCGCATGTCATCGGGCCCACCGCCTCTAGATGAAAAAAGGTGCAGAAGACGACGTTAGTCTCTGCGTGCTATCATGCTTTGAGTCTTATAGATAGCAAAAGAAAGTGCGGGACCAAATGGTTCCCGCATGTCATCGGGCCCGCCGCCTCTGGATGACAAAGGGCGCAGAAGACGACGTTAGTCTCTGCGTGCTATCATGCTTTGAGTCTTATAGATAGTAAAAAAGTTTATACGGATAACCGCTTGGGTATTTCCGCCTGTAACATGACTCCAAGGTCAGTATGACAGAGATTGTGGGGCGGCCGACAAAAACGAGTCTCTTGCTCCTACGTATCCTCAATGAGGAACTCAGACCTATGTAGTTCTGGATAACTTGTGAGACTAAAAATAGTCTCGGTGTTTTCTTCACTAAAATGCGAACATGCTTTAGTAAATAGAGAGAAACTTCCAACTAATCAGAGCAACATATGCTTTTCGGATGAAAAACAATGTGTCTACCGGGGAGGGGAAGTATGCTGATGAAATCTTCTTATAACCACAAATGAGATTTTGGATGTTAGCATTTCGCTTCTAAATGAGCATTTAGAGGAAACACTGGGTTCAACAAAAATAGAAGAAAATCACTCAAAGTGTATCAATCTCACACAGGTAAGTGTTTCATCCTAATTCCGAACCATAGATATGCCATGACTTGATTTTGCAAATTATTTCCTATCAAATCAAAGATTACATGCATGATCATGGATCAATAGGACTTTTTCTTGGGAATGGTGTTTTTTTGTGGGAATTTTGGCTTTGAATGTTTTTGGCCTTTTCCTTTTCTATTTTTTTTAGTGCGAGGCGAAAAAGTCGCTGACACACAGGATTTCTGTTGGCAATCAAAGGGAGAGGACCACTTTAGGTCGCGGTTTTCTTTCTTTTCTTGTTTACTCGGTGACAAATCTGTATTGTTCAGATATTGTCTGATCCAAAGACCTTTCTGTATATTTTTTCTGTTTTCTTCTGATCCTTAATCGGGAATTTTCTTTCCTTTCTTTTTGCTTTTTCTCACTCTTCGATTGGGAATTTTCTCTTTTTGTTTTCTCCCACTCTTTGATTGTGAATTTTCTCTTTTTGTTTTCTCCCTCTCTTTGATTGGGAATTTTCTCTTTTTGTTTTCTTCCGCTCTTTTGATTGGGAAGTTCCTTTCTTTTTTGTTTTCTTCCGAAGGCAAGGTTTATGGTAAATTGGGATTTTGGCTCAAGGCTTGTAGCACGGCTGGACATGATATATGTTAGGGTTTGGTTCAGTTCAAGGATAAAAGGGGATGTCCCACATTATTTCCATGACACAAATGCAACAATGATGATTTGGAAATTTTATGCAAAACTAGTCGTGCATGCACCTATGTGGACACTCAAGTGTCCAACTTTTATGGTCATGTGATGCTAGGGCTCAGGATTCATTTCCTCTATTTTAGTCAACCCAGTGTTTCCAAAATATGTTCTTTTATCAATTTGGGCATTCATCCGAGTCCATTTTTGGGCGTTCGGAAAAACTTTCACAACATTTACCCTTCAAATGTGTACACATTTTTCTTCAAAAGCTGGTTATGATCAGTGATTTTTTTCAAAGAAAAGCTGGAAGTCATCTCTTTTCAAAAGCATCTTGGTTTTTCAGCTAGACAACTTATTTTTCTTTTTCTCTTTTCCTTTTTATCATGTGTTTATTTCCTTTCCTTGTTTGTTTTTTTTCTTTTCATGAGGTATTTTGCTACCTAAACATGTGTATATTTTTGTGAGGTATTTTTGCTATATACATGCATATCCAAGGTATCTTGCTACCTAAACATATATATATATATATATATATATATATATATATATATATATATATATATATATATATATATATATTTTGTGAAGTATTTTTTGTTACATACATGCATATCCAAGGTATCTTTCTACCTAAACATACACACACACACACATACACACACACACACACACACACACACACGCACACACACACACACACAACTTATTTTTCTTTTTCTCTTTTCCTTTTTATCATGTGTTTATTTCCTTTCCTTGTTTGTTTTTTTTCTTTTCATGAGGTATTTTGCTACCTAAACATGTGTATATTTTTGTGAGGTATTTTTGCTATATACATGCATATCCAAGGTATCTTGCTACCTAAACATACATACATACATATATATATATATATATATATATATATATATATATATATATATATATATATATATATATATATATTTTGTGAAGTATTTTTTGTTACATACATGCATATCCAAGGTATCTTTCTACCTAAACACACACACACACACACACACACACACACACACACACACACACACACACACACACACACACGCACACGCACACGCACACACACACACACGCACACGCACACGCACACGCACACGCACACGCACACGCACACGCACACGCACACGCACACGCACACGCACACGCACACGCACACGCACACGCACACGCACACGCACACGCACACGCACACGCACACGCACACGCACACGCACACGCACACACACACACACACACACACACACACACACACACACACACACACACACACACACACATATATATATTTTGTGAAGTATTTTTTTGTTACATACATGCATATCCAAGGTATTTTTCTACCTAAACATACATATATATATATATTTTGTGAGGTATGACTACCTTTCGAGCTTGTGCTTGTTTTATTTAAATTCCTAGGATCATGAGAAACTAGGTGCGTCCTACTATAAAAAGTGATCAAATAACAAGCATAGATTCAAAAGGTACTAGGTTGCCTCCTAGTAGCGCTTCTTTAACGTCTTGAGCTGGACGCCTGATGACTTGTCGGTCACGGACCTAGTACTTTGCTTACCTTTGGCTTTGGACTTGGTCACCTATTGGTCGGCCATGCGTCGTAGGCAATACTCTAACCTTTTTGTGGATGAGCTGAGGGGCCCTAGAGGTGGCAGCGGTGCATTTATTGCCTATTGCTGGCCATCCCCAGGCTGCTGTGGTGTTTCGCCTTGCGCCTGCCAGGGGGCGCAGTACCTCTTGATGAAAGCTCGATTAGTAAGGGGCCTGATGACCTTGTTGGGGGTGACGGGCACTTCGTAGAACTGACAGAGGCCCGTAATCAAAGCTGGAAACCCCAGGACCCTGTTGAACTTCTTTGGGTGCACTGGGTGTCCTGCGGGCGCGATCCCTGCAAACAATAGATGACATTAGAAATCAGTTTGAACCATATGCATACTTACCTATGTCGCGATGACATGACCTTGCCGGGGGGTACGGGCACCCTGTAGGACTGATAGAGGCCCGTAACCAAAGTTGGAAACCCCAGGGCCCTGTTGGACTTCTCCGGGTCCACTGGGTGTCTTGTGGGCGCGACCCCTATGTCGGGACGGCATAGACCAACTGGTACTTCCGCAGGGGGAGATCGGCATTACGATCGCTGGGCAGAATGTTACTAAGTAGCAACGTCATTTATATCTGTGTAAGAGTGGTCATGTTGGTGCGCATGATCTACACTCATCTCTTTGCAGTGGCACGGGTGAAAGCTTGCCCCGGTATGCATAGTAGTTGCGCGATAGCCTTCCTCTAGTTGTGCTTGCACAGTTGGCCCTCCTTTGAGATCAAGGGGTGGCCCGGGAAAAAGAATGGTTGAAGGGAAATTACTGGTCCCTTAATCGGGAGCCCAAGTCTTTGTTAAGCATTAAGGGCAGAGGACCTTAAATCCTTTTAAGGTGTGGATATGGAGCCCACTGAAAGTGAGGACGGTTAGCCCTCAAAAGGCGAGGGAGAGTGTAACCCTCTGAAGGTGAGGACGTGTGGCCCTCTAAAGGCGAGAGCGTGTAGCCTTCTGAAAAGGGGGACATGTAGTCCTCTGAAGGCGAGGGCATGTAGCCCTCTGAAGGCAAGAACGTGTAGTCCTCTCAAGGGGAGGACATATAGTCCTCTGAAGACGAGGGCGTGCAGCCCTCCGAAGGCAAGGACGTGTAGTCCTCTCAAGGCGAGAACGTCTAGTCCTCTGAAGGTGAGGGCGTGTAGCCCTTTAAAGATGAAGGCATGTAGCCCTTTGAAGGTGAGGGCGTGTAGTCCTCTGAAGGTGAGGGCGTGTAGCCCTTTGAAGATGAGGGCGTGTAGCCCTTTGAAGGTGAGGACAGGTAGTCCTCTGAAGGTGAGGGCATACAGCCCTTTGAAGGCGAGGACGTGTAGTCCTCTGGAGGTGAAGGTACATGACCCTCTGAAGGTGAGGACGTGCATTCCTCTAAAGGTGAGGGCGTGCAGCCCTCTGATGGTGAGGACCTGTAGTCCTTTGAAGGCGAGGACGTGTAGTCCTCTGAAGGTGAAGGCGTGCAGCCCTCTGCGGGCGAGGACATGTTATCCTCTGAAGGTGAAGGTACATGACCCTCTGAAGGCGAGGACGTGTAGTCCTCTGAAGGTGAGGGCGTGCAGCCCTCTGATGGCGAGGACATGTAGTCCTCTGAAGGCGAGGATGTGTAGTCCTCTGATGGCGAGGAATCATAATCCTCTGATGGCGAGGACATGTAGTCCTCTGAAGGTGAGGGCGTGCAGCCCTCTGAAGGCGAGGACGTGTAGTCCTCTAAAGGTGAGGGCGTGCAGCCCTCTGATGACGAGGACGTATAGTCCTCTAAAGGTGAGGGTACTAGTACCCAAGGGTCCATCCTTATGAGAAAGCAAGAGATCGACTCATCGAGAGAGCCGATCATCCCAAATTCAAAAGATTAGATGTAGGAAATCTATGTAGTTAACATGATGTTTAGTGATGCAGATGCATGCAACCTTTGTTGTGAAATTTGGTAAATGCGGACTTCATATGAAACAATGCAATGTGATGGAATGTTCATAACATTCTTTCCCTATTTTATGATTTTTGATTTTGATTTAATTTTTTTGGAAAACACAGATTGACTGTCCTTTTGAAAGAGGTGATAATTCATGCAACCTTGTCCTATCTTTTGCAAATCTTTCCGGGAACTCCCTCAGAGTATATGTTCTGTTTGATTTAGTCACTTGACCATTTTGGAGTGTCGGAAATGGAGCCGTTTGACGTTTAATCAATCCATTAAAATTTCAGGGTTTGTCACCCCTTTTTAAAAACATCGACTGGTGAGAACTTTTGATCTGTGTTTTCCAAATGTAAGGCTTTGAGGTACCCATTGTTGTTTTGCTTTTCACAATGTTGTGGCAAACCCTGAAGGGCCTCTGCCGGTCATTCGGGATTCTCGTCACACCTAGTAAGGTGATTCGACTGCCGATCACCTGGGCTTTCATTGAGAAGTATTGCACTCCTAGGCAGGCGCAGGGGAATGCACCACAGGCTGCAGATGCCCGTGATCAATGCTGGAAACCCTAGGGCCCTGTTAGACTTATCCGGGTCTAGAGGGTGCCTGGTGGGTGACATACCTTGATTGGTTTCTGCCTTTAGCTTAGTCCCGGCATCTGACCACGACCTAAGATGATTATGCCCCTGTTATCACAAAACATGCATGCGCATGTGTATGTATGAATGTTTTCAAATGCAACGAGCCGGTTAGGTTCAGTTTTAATTAAGCGCTTTGGGGCATCCCGTGGACTGAGCGAAAGGGCTCAGGCTATTATAGATTGCACATGGTTGAAAGCACAAAGTGAGGACTAAAGCCTCAAACTCATGTTCTCTTCTTTTTAGAAGACCGTGACGAGAAAATTATAGCAGACAGGAATCCCTGGGGGAAACCAAGAAGAACACACAAAAATAAAAGAACATGCAGCTACATCCTTAATTGCCCCAGATTCTAAGCATAGTATCGCTTGACAACATCGGAATTCACGGGTAAAGGCAGCTCCTCGCCATCCATGTTGGTAAGCACTAAGGCCACTCCGGAAAAAGCCCTTTTCACAAAGAAAGGTCCTTCGTAGTTTGGGGCCCACTTCCCTCGATTATCTTTAACAACGTGGGACATCTTTTTTAGCACAAGGTCCCCCTCATGGAACTTGCGCAAGTGCACCTTCTTGTCAAACGCATTCTTCATTCTTTGTTGATACAGGCGCCCATGGCTCATGGCTGTCAAGCGCTTACCTTCAATAAGGTTGAGTTGGTCATAGCGTGTTTGAGCCCACTCCGATTCTTCTAAACCTGATTCTGCTAGTATCCTCTGAGAAGGGATCTCTACTTCAAATGGGAGTACTGCTTCCGTTCCATAAACCAAGGAATACGGTGTTGCCCCAGTAGAAGTTCGTACCGAAGTTCGGTATCCATGCAAGGCAAAAGGCAACATCTCATGCCAATCTTTGTATGATACTGTCATCTTCAGAATAATTTTCTTAATATTCTTGTTGGCTGCTTCCACGGCTCCGTTCATCTTTGGTCGGTAGGGCGTGGAATTGTGATTCTGGATTTTGAAATCCGTGCACATTTCCTGCATCATCTTGTTATTCAGATTGGTACCACTGTCGGTAATGATCTTCCTAGGGAGTCCGTACTGACAAATCAGCTCCTTCTTGATGAATCTGACCACTACACTCCTCGTGACATTGGTGTAGGAAGCCGCTTCGACCTATTTGGTGAAATAATCTATTGCCACGAGAATGAAGCGATGACCGTTCGAAGCCTTGGGTTCGATGGCCCCTATGACGTCTATCCCCCACATGGAAAAAGGCCAAGGGGAGGACATGACGTTCAGAGGATGTGGTGGAGCATTGACATTGTCCGCGAATGCTTGAAATTTATGGCATTTCCTTACATGGATGCAACAATCACTTTCCATGGTGAGCCAGTAATAACCTGCTCTCAGGATTTTCCTGGCCATAGCATGCCCGTTGGCGTGCGTTCTGAACGAACCCTCGTGGACCTCCTTGATCATGTGGTCTGCCTCTTTGGCATCCACGCATCGCAGGAGAGTCATGTCATGGTTTCTTTTATATAATATGCTCCCGCTCATGAAGAAACTGGCCGCCAATCTCCTTAATGTCCTTTTATCGTTGTTGGAAGCCCCCTGTGGGTATCCTTTGCTTTCAACGAACCGCTTGATATCGAAATACCAAGGCTTATCGTCTCGTTCTTCTTCCACTTGACAACAATGCGCGGGTCTGCCACGACACCAGAACTCAATGTATGGTAGGTCCCCATGCGGTGTTAGCTAGAACATGGATGCCAGAGTAGCAAGCGCATCCGCCATTTGATTTTCCTCTCGGGAAACATGATGGAAGGAGATCTCATCAAAGGAATCAGCCAACTCCTTGATATAGGCTTTGTAGGGTATCAGCTTGGGTCTCTAGTTTCCCATTCCCCTCTCAGCTAGTGGATCACCAACGTTGAGTCCCCGTACACCTTGAGTAGCTTGACATTGGAGTCAATCGCCGCCTGGACGGCCAGGGCACACGCTTCATACTCAGCCATATTATTGGTGCAGTCAAACCCTAGCCTGGATGTGAAAGGTATACATTGATTGTCTGGAGAGACCAATACTGCTTCAATGCCATGGCCTAGAACGTTTGACGCTCCATCAAACCATACGGTCCATTTGTCCCGGTGCTCGTCTAGTTTTTTCCTCAAACAAGGCCATGATGTCCTCATCCGAGAATTCGGGATGCATGGGCTAATAGTCATTGAGAGGCTGCTGAGCCAAATAATCTGCTAAGGCACTTCCTTTTATCGCCTTTTGGGTGACGTAAACTATATCAAACTCGGATAGCAAGACTTTCCACCGGGCGATCCGTCCCATGAGAGCTGGCTTTTCAAAGATGTACTTAACCGGGTCCATCTTGGATATCAACCAGGTGGTATGGCTCAGCATGTATTGTCTTAGGCGATGGGACGCCCAAACTAAAGCACAACACGTTCTTTCGAGCAAGGAGTAATTCATTTCACAAGCCGTGAACTTCTTACTCAAGTAGTAGACAACGTGCTTTTTCTTTCCGGACTCGTCATGTTGCCCCAGCATAAATCCCATCGACTCATCCAAAATCGTCATATACAAAATGAGAGGCCTTCTGGGTACCGGTGGCATAAGCACATGAGGGTTCATGAGACACTGTTTGATCCTTCCAAACGCCTCTCGACAATCCTCGTTCCAGTGGACGGTTTGGTTTTTGCGTAAGAGTTTGAACAATGGCTCACAAATAGCAGTGAGCTGTGATATGAATCTGGAAATATAATTCAAACATCCCAGGAAGCCTCAGACTTGCCTCTCGGTACGGGGTTCCGGCATCTCAAGGATGGCCTTCACCTTTTCGGGGTCCACCTCTATCCCTTTCTGGCTTACGATGAAACCTAGCAATTTCCCTGATTTAACCCCAAAAGTGCACTTAGCGGGGTTCAACCTCAATTGATACTTCCTAAGCTTTTCGAACAACTTCCGCAGGTTGACAAGGTGTTCCTCCTTGGTTTTAGATTTGGCAATTATGTCTTCCACATAGACCTCGATCTCTTGGTGCATCATATCGTGAAACAAAGCTACCATAGCCCATTGATAAGTTGCCCCAGCATTCTTGAGTCCAAAGGACATCACCTTGTAGCAGAACGTCCCCCATAGGGTGACGAAGGTAGTCTTTTCCATATCCTCCGGCGCCATTTTTATCTGATTGTAATCGGAGAATCCGTCCATAAAGGAAAACAAAGCAAAATTGGCCGTATTATCCACGAGGATATCGATGTGCGGCAAAGGAAAATTGTCTTTGGGACTGGCTCGATTCAAATTCCGATAATCCACACACATTCGTACCTTCCCATCCTTCTTAGGGACTGGCACAATGTTGGCAACCCATTCTGGGTATCGAGCGACAGCTAAAAAACCAGCGCCAAATTGTTTCTTCACCTCTTCTTTTATTTTCAAGGATGTCTCAGGTTTCATCCTCCTCAGTTTTTGTTTTACCGGGGGACACTCGGGATTTAGAGGTAATCGGTGTTGTACAATGTCAGAACTCAAATCGGGTATATCTTGGTACGACCAAGCAAAGATGTCTTGGTAGTCTTTCAGCAGGGCTGTCAATTCTTCATAGATGGGTGTGGTCATACCCGTGCCTATCTTTACTTCCCTTTTCCCACTGCCGGTTCCTAAGTTCACTAGTTCTGTCTCTTCTTGATGAGGCCCCATTTCTTGGTCCTCATGGGCGACTATCTTCTCCAACACCGGGGGAAGTCCCACATCCTCGTCCTCTTTATCCTCCGTTTGATTTGTTTCTTGCTCGAAATCGATGGTTGGGTCCCACGTATTAGTACCTTCGAGGGACTCGTCGTCGGATCTGGCGTTAAACGTAAAGAAATAAACATGCAAATGGATGAGAATGGGTAGAGACGTAGGAACAAATGAAGAAAGATCTTTTATTTTATAATTCTAGGAACAAAAGACATAAAGCCTTAACAAAAGAAAACTCTAAAGCCTAGGCCCAACTGTAGAGTTTAAAAGCCACAAAGGGTTACATTATGCTTGTTGCGTAAATGTCCGGGCATTCCTCCACTCGCCAATTTTCTAGTCGGAAACTAGGAGGGCATGGTCATACCAACTCTGACCCACTTGGCGAATCATCTTCACATATCGCAATGACTTGGCCTTCGTGTCCTAGACCCGCGCTTATAAAGCTCCTACTGATGTGGCAGGGCGGGCCTCCTTTGACTTCTTGTCCCAATCGCGAGCCTTGACCTCCGCTCTTCCTTCCTGTAATGCCTTTCTTTATGTCCGCTTGTGTGGGTTTATAGCCTAACCTAAACTTCCCGCGGTTTCCTTTAGCGCTTATCAGGCTGGTTATGCCGTCGTTGTCCTTGCCTAAACCCATTCTGGGCTCGTAACCATTCCCCAACATCACTCAGGCCATCATTACTGCCGCATCGGATAGGCAAGGTTGCCCAGAGAAGGAATCTACAGAGGCAATGCTAACCACCTCAAAAGACTGGAAGGCCGTTTCTAATGACTCCTCCGCGGCTTCCACATATGGCATAGAGGACGGGCAACTCACCAAGATGTCTTCCTCGCCCGATACGATAAACAAATGCCCTTCCACTACGAACTTCAATTTTTGGTGGAGTGTAGAGGGAACGACTCCCACCGAATGGATCCATGGGCGCCCCAACAGGCAGCTGTAAGCGAGGTTAATGTCCATTATTTGAAAGGTAACCTGATAGGTATGGGGGCCTATCTGTACAGGGAGGTCGATCTCTCCCCTAACCTCTCGGTGGGTTGATGCAATCCTCCCTAGGAAGGGACCAGTCACTAGAGCCATGAGCAAGAGGCTCCAAGAGGATTGGGCTAGAGCTGCTGAAGAAGGCCCTAGGATTCTCATGAACCTCAGGGTAGATTTCTGAGCCCATGGGCCAAGTTTGGGTCCAATTCTCTTTGTACATATTAGACTAGGATGTCATTATATTTGATCCTTGTATTTAGGGCTCCATATTGTAGGTAGGGTACCCTAGAAATATAGGAATTTTCAACCCTTGTATTTTAGGGCACCTAGACTAGTTTTTGTATTAGGGGTAGTTTTGTAATTTCACATGCACTAAGTGAATATTTGATGTGTGTGGTTGGAAATAAATTTAATTGAATTGGTAGAAGCCCAATCCAATTAAATTTTAGAGGGGGAGGTGAGCATTTGCTTACTACACCCCCATTGCCACATCATATAGTCACACTTTGTGCATGTCCTTCATGCTTTACATGCCTCATGACACCTAAGCACACTTAGTGGAGAATCTTGGAATTGATCTTGGATTAGTGGGCTGAACCATAGCTAAAATTCACTAATCATAATTAGTGAAATTTTGGCTCCACAAATTCAATTTCAAATTCAAGTGAAATTTGAATTGAAATTCAAATTTCCCTCCAATTTTTGTGTGACACTTAGGCTATAAATAGAGGTCATGTGTGTGCGTTTTTTTCAACTTTGATCATTTGAATATTAACTTCAGATTTCAGAGCTCTTTTAGAGCACAAAATTTCGTGCTCTTCTCTCCCTCTCCCTTCATTCATCTCCTTCTTCCTCCAAGCTCTTATCCATGGCCTCCTATGGTGGTGAGCTTCTTCTAGACTCATCTTCTCATTGAAGTGGCATCTCCACCCTCTCCTCCTTCTCCATTCCGCTGCCATTTATCTTTCAAGAAGCAAAGGAATCCATTGATGAAGAAGATCCTAGGCCTACAAGCTCCAATGGAGCTTACTTCATGTGGTATCAAGAGCATCTTCATCTAGGTGATGTTCTTTTGCTTCCTCTATCTTTTTGTTCGGTGAATTCTCTTTAATTCCTTGTTCTTCATCTTATTCTCCTTGTATATCCTCCATTGTGTTGTGGTTTGGTGCTGTTTAGAGTAGATTAAAAAAAAATAAACCGATTAAATCGTAGATCTACACTTGTTCTTGCATTTCTATGGTTCAAATTTTGTAGATCTACTCTTGAATCATGTTTTTTGTGTTGATTTTAGGTTCTATCATTTTTCATTCATAATATTCTTGTGATGAACCTTTAGATCTAAATTTTCTCCCAAAATATTGATTAGAAAAAAAAACACAAAAATCAAAGTGTAAATCACTTAATCCATGTTCTCTTAGAGTCATGTTTAGTCATAGTAATTGTCACATTATGTTCTAAGTTTGTGTTGAATTTTTATTTTGTTGATTGAATTCTAGATACATTTGTTCATGTATTCTTGTCATTCTTAGCCTAAATTTTGAATTTTGAGTCTAATTCATGCATGTTATTTAGTTCATAACATGTTCTAAATCAATTCCTAGAAGTAGTCTTGTTCTTGAACTTTTTTTTGTTTTCTAAGTTTCCTACATGATGCCTATGATGAAGTTGAGTTGTGGTGCTGAGTTGTGGCTGGATTTGTGAATCAAAATAAGTCTTAAGCTCTCTTTAATTGTGTTATTCAAGATAATTGAGCATAGGCAAACACAAATTGTAACTATCCAAGCCTTAAGCAACATAAACACTACTCTTGATTTCTAGGTTGGAATTGCTGGTGCTGACAGCTTGAACATACAAACTTGTATAAATTACTGGGAATTGGTCACTAGGTTTTTTGATCTGAAAGTTTTATTGAATTTTCTAGACATCTGGACCAAAATTATAAAAAAAGAACAAAGTGATTTGGATTAAAGGAAAAAAATAAGAAAAATCGCACAAGTTGGCAGAAAAATCAGTGTCCAGGAAATTTCAAATGAAAATTATTGTGAAAACATGTGCCAAAACTAGAGGTTTCTTGAGTCTTTTTTTTTTAGTTTTTCTACTCTACTCTAGAGCCATTCTAGGTTTCTCTTTGAGTCCTAGCTTGTTTTTTTTGTTCATTTCATTGCTTTAATTGTTGAATAATCCTTGGAAATTTGTCTTGTTAAAACTCTATTGGTTTAGCTTTCATTTCATTTTTTTTTTGTCTTTGGTTATTGCTTGTCTCTTTGTTTCCTTGCTTGTGACTTGCCATATAGGGAATTGGAAAGGAGTATTGGTGCCATATCTTGAAGAATTTGAGTAAAGAAGCAAGGGGACAACCACCTTAAGAGCTATTGGACTAAGAAGAACTCCAAATTGAGTGAAACACTAAAGAGAGAATAATAGCCACCACAATTGAGGACTTTTTTTTGTAATTTTGTAATTGGCAATTTGTTTTGCTTTCAAATTTTGTAACAAAAAGGCCTTTCATTGGAAGTAAGTTGGGAGCCTCCAATAGGTCACCCTACTTCCATTTGCGTGTAATAATTTTAGGCAATTTTCCCTTAGGATAGTGAGTGTTTTATTAGGAACCTTAAATGAGGTCATCCAAACACTCTTAGGATCCGCTTAGTTTGAATTTCTTGCACTTTAATTTCTTACTTACTTTCGTAGCTTATTTCCTTTACCCTCCATTGTCAAATCGCCTAGATAGCTTGCCTTCTACCAATTAGTTTTTACCTTATCTTTCACACCTCTTTTAGTGTTTATTTTGGCTAGTTTCAACCATAGTTTATTTTACCTTTTGTTTTCAAACCCCCAACAAGAAAGAATCATAACTTAGGAACCAACATGAGTCTTCATTCTTCATCTAGTGTTAATGGTGAGGGTTCTACTCCTAAGGACCCCTTGTATAAGATATTAGATGAGTTGAGATCCCTTAAGTTGTGGAAAGAAAAACAAGAGAGAAAAGAAAAAGGTAAAAAAAGGGTGGAAGAAATAAGTCAAGATGAAAGAGAGAAAATAAGAGAGGAAGAAAGAAGAAAAATAATGAAAGAAATGAAAAGAGAAAAACATGCCTCCTATAGTAGTCATGACTCTTGCAAGAGTTTAAGTGAAGAACTTAGCAACTATTATAGAGGGCGTCATAGTTCACATACTAAACATCACTCCCAAAGAAGAGAAAAGGATAGAAGGCCTCAAGAGGTTAACATTAGCCTCCCATATTTTCATGGAAAAGATAATGTTGAGGCCTACTTAGATTGGGAAATGAAGGTTGAACAACTCTTTGCTTGCCATCATATTAGTGAAGAGAGAAAAGTTCCATTGGCTACCCTTAGCTTTCAAGGGTATGCCCTCTATTGGTGGACTTCCCTTGTTAGGGAACGAAGGATTCATGGGGATCCTCCAGTAGAGTATTGGAATGATCTTAAGAGTGCCTTTAGGAAGAGACACATTCCCTCCTACTATGAGAGGGAGCTTATGGACAAGCTCCAAAGGCTTAGACAAGGGAGTATGAGTGTTGAAGAATATAGACAACAAATGGAACTACTCCTTTTAAGAGCTAGACTTAGGGAGGAGGAAAGAACAAGCATAGCTAGGTTCCTTAGTGGGCTTAATATGGAAGTGAGGGACAAGGTTGAACTCCTTCCATATAGGGACCTAGATGAGCTAGTCCAACTTTGTATAAGAGTGGAGCAACAACTTAAAAGAAAGCCTTCTTCAAAATCTTATGGCTCTCACTCTTATCCAAGGAAGGACCAAGTCCATGGAATTTTAGGGGCTGCACCTTCAAAACCCAAGGAAGATAAGGGTAAGACCATAGCGAAATACACCCCTAAGACTAGTTCCCAAGAAAGGACTAGCAACATTAAATGCTTCAAATGTCTTGGGAGAGGTCACATTGCCTCTCAATGCCCCACAAAGAAAACCATGATCATGAGGGGTCAAGACATTTATAGTAGTCAAGAGGAGACTACTTCTTGCCCTTCCTCTAGTGGAAGTGAAGATGAAGTAAGGGGTGAAGAGTCTAGTGAGGAAGTCTACCCCCATGAAGAAGGTGACCTCTTAATGGTTAGAAGGCTCCTTGGAGGTTAATCTTGTGATCTATCTCAATCCCAAAGAGAGAACATCTTTCATACAAGATGAAAATTTTTAGATAAAACTTGTTCTCTCATTGTGGATAGTGGATCTTGTTGCAATTGTTGTAGCACAAGATTAGTTTCCAAGTTGAACCTCACTATCATTCCCCACCCAAAACCTTATAAACTTCAATGGCTCAATGAGAAAGGGGAAATGATAGTTAACCAACAAGTGAAGGTACCTTTCTCCATTGGGACATATAAGGATGAAGTTAATTGTGATATAGTTCCCATGGAGGCAGGACATATTCTTTTAGGAAGGCCGTGACAATTTGATAGGAAGATAATTTATAATGGCCTAACTAATGAGATTACCCTCACCCATCTTGGCACTAAATTTGTGTTGCATCCTCAAACACCTTCACAGGTGGCCAAAGATCAACTAACTATGAAAGATAAGAGGGATGAGGAAGAAAAATTAGAAAAACAAAAAAAAAGAAGGATAGTAAGGCCTTGTCTTCAAAGGCCAGGGGGAAGGAAAAAGAGGAAAAGGATTCCTCCAAGAAGATTGTTAAGAAGGAAAATCATTTTGCAACAAAAGGTGATATTAAAAGAGTACTCCTTCTTAAACAATCTTTCTACCTTCTCCTATCAAGGGAAACATCCCTTAGCACTGCCACAATTCCTACATTTGAGACCTTATCCCCAAAGGTCCAAGAACTCTTACATGAATTTGGTGATATATTTTCCAAAGAGATACCCCCTGGGCTACCTCCTTTAAGGAGAATAGAACACCAAATAGATTTAGTCCCAGGAGCAAGCCTTCCTAATAGGCCAGCCTATAGGACTAACCCTCAGGAGACTAAGGAGATATAGTCTTAGGTTAAAGAATTGTTGGAGAAGGGCTGAGTCCAAGAGAGCCTAAGCCCATGTGCTGTGCCAGTGTTGTTGGTGCCCAAAAATGATGGTACGTGGAGAATGTGTACAGATTGCAGGGCCATCAACAACATCACTGTAAAGTATAGGCACCCCATTCCTAGACTTGACGATTTGCTTGATGAGTTGCATGGTGCCAATATCTTTTCAAAAATTGATCTTAAAAGTGGTTATCACCAAATCAGGATGAAAAAGGGTGATGAGTGGAAAACCGCTTTCAAGACCAAGTTTGGTTTGTATGAATGGCTAGTGATGCCTTTTGGGCTCACTAATGCACCAAGCACCTTTATGAGGCTTATGCATCATGTCTTAAGGGATTTCATAGGTAGATTTGTAGTTGTTTATTTTGATGATATTTTAGTGTACAGTAGGAGCCAAGATGATCACTTAGGACATCTTAGGCAAGTTCTTTCAGTCCTTAGGAAAAACACCCTCTATGCAAATATAGAAAAGTGTACCTTTTGTGTAGATAATATAGTCTTCTTAGGTTTTGTAGTTGGTAGAAATGGGGTCCAAGTGGACCCTTAGAAAATCAAGGCCATCCAAGAATGGCCCACCCCAAAAAGTGTGGGAGATATTAGGAGCTTCCATGGGTTAGCAAGCTTCTATAGAAGGTTCGTTCCTAATTTCTCTACAGTTGCATCACCTCTCAATGACCTAGTGAAGAAGAATATGGCATTTACCTGGGGTGAAAAACAAGAGCAAGCCTTTGCTTTGCTCAAAGAAAAGCTTACTAAGGCACCTGTTCTAGCTTTTCCTGACTTTTCTAAAACTTTTGAGCTAGAATGTGATGCCTCTGAAGTGGGAGTTGGAGCTGTATTGTTACAAGGTGGGCACCCTATTTCTTATTTTAGTGAAAAACTTCATAGTGCCACCCTTAACTACCCCACCTATGATAAAGAGCTTTATGCCTTAATAAGAGCCCTCCAAACTTGGGAACATTACCTTGTTTCCAAGGAATTTGTCATTCACAGTGATCATCAATCACTTAAGTACATTAGAGGGAAAAGCAAGTTAAACAAGAGGCATGCAAAATGGGTAGAGTACCTAGAGCAATTTCCATATGTTATCAAATACAAAAAGGGAAAAACAAATGTGGTAGCTGATGCCCTCTCTAGGAGACACACATTGTTTTGCTCCCTAGGAGCTCAAATTTTTGGATTTGATAATATTAGGGACTTGTATGCTTTATATGAACATTTCTCTCCCATTTACGAGAGTTGTGGGAAAAGGGCCCAAGATGGATTCTATTTGGCTGAGGGGTATTTGTTCAAAGAGGGAAAACTTTGCATACCCCAAGGATCCATTAGGAAATTACTTGTGAAAGAGAGCCATGAGGGTGGGCTCATGGGCAACTTTGGGATGGACAAGACCCTTGTCTTACTTAAAGAAAAGTTTTATTGGCCTCATGCCCCATATGAAGAAAGATGTCCATAAGCATTGCACTAGATGTGTGGCTTTTTTACAAGCCAAGTCTAGGGTGATGCCTCATGGGCTATGCACACCCTTACCCATCCCATCTGCACCTTGGGTAGACATTAGTATGGACTTTGTCCTTTGGCTTCCTAGAACCCAAAGAGGTGTAGACTCTATCTTTGTAGTGGTGGATAGGTTTAGCAAGATGGCACACTTTATACCATGCCACAAGGTGGATGATGCTTCCTATATCTCAAAACTATTTTTTAGGGAAGTTGTGAGACTCCATGGTTTGCCTAGGACCATTGTGTAATAAAGATGCTAAGTTCCTTAGCCACTTTTGGAAAACCCTATTGGCTAAGCTAGGAACTAAACTTCTTTTCTCTACCACTTGTCATCCACAAAATGATGGGCAAACAAAGTTAGTGAGTAGGCCTTTATCCACCCTTTTAAGGGTTCTTCTGAAAGGCAACCATAAGTCTTGGGATGAGTATCTTCCTTATGTAGAATTTGCCTACAACAGGGGGGTTCATAGAACCACCAAGCAGTCCCCTTTTGAGGTTGTCTATGGGTTCAATCCCCTAACACCGTTAGACCTCATTCCCCTCCCACTAGACACTTCTTTTATACATAAAGAAGGGGAATCTAGGTTAGAGTTTGTAAAGAAGTTGCATGAGAGGGTTAAGAACCAAATAGAAAACCAAACAAAGGTGTATTCAACTAAAGGCAATAGAGGAAGAAAAGAGCTAGTTCTTAATAAGGGTGACTGGGTTTGGCTCCATCTTAGGAAGGATAGATTCCCAACTAAAAGAAAATCCAAGCTTAGCCCTAGAGGGGATGGACCTTTTCAGGTTTTGGAGAGGATCAATAACAATGCCTATAGGTTGGACCTCCTAGAAGAGTATGGAGTCAGCACCACTTTTAACATTTCTGATTTAATTCCTTTTGCAGGTGGAGCTGATATTGAGGAGGAGGAACTAACAGATTTGAGGTCAAATCCTTTTCAAGGGGAAGGGTATGATGCAATCCTCCCTAGGAAGGGACCAGTCACTAGAGCCATGAGCAAGAGGCTCCAAGAGGATTGGGCTAGAGTTGCTGAAGAAGGCCCTAGGGTTCTCATGAACCTCAGGGTAGATTTTTGAGTCCATGGGCCAAGTTTGGGTCCAATTCTCTTTGTACATATTAGACTAGGATGTCATTATATTTGATCCTTGTATTTAGGGCTCCATATTGTAGGTAGGGTACCCTAGAAATATAGAATTTTTCAACCCTTGTATTTTAGGGCACCTAGATTAGTTTTTGTATTAGGGGTAGTTTTGTAATTTCACATGCACTAAGTGAATATTTGATGTGTGTGGTTGGAAATAAATTTAATTGAATTGGTAGAAGCCCAATCCAATTAAATTTTAGAGGGGGAGGTGAGCATTTGTTTACTACATCCCATTGCCACATCATATAGTCACACTTTGTGCATGTCCTTCATGCTTTACATGCCTCATGACACCTAAGCACACTTAGTGAAGAATCTTGGAATTGATCTTGGATTAGTGGGCTGAACCATAGCTAAAATTCACTAATCATAATTAGTGAAATTTTGGCTCCAAAGTTTGGCTCCATAAATTCAATTTCAAATTCAAGTGAAATTTGAATTGAAATTCAAATTTCCCTCCAATTTTTGTGTGACACTTAGGCTATAAATAGAGGTCATGTGTGTGCATTTTTTTCAACTTTGATAATTTTAATATTAACTTAAGATATCAGAGCTCTTTTAGAGCACAAAATTTCGTGCTCTTCTCTCCCTCTCCCTTCATTCATCTCCTTCTTCGTCCAAGCTCTTATCCATGGCCTCCTATGGTGGTGAACTTCTTCTAGACTCATCTTCTCCTTGAAGTGGTGTCTCCTCCCTCTCCTCCTTCTCCATTCCGCTGCCATTTATCTTCCAAGAAGCAAAGGAATCCATTGATGAAGAAGATCCTTGGCATACAAGCTCCAAAGCCCTCTACAGAGATATCTTGAGCCACATGAGCTTCGTTCAAGACCTTTACTAGCAAAGCCCGATGAGGCTCAGAGCTCTTGAGTAATTCCAAAAGAGAGACCCTGGCCGGGGTTTTGTTGAGCTGTTCAATGACCTTGAACTCGCTCTACTGAATAATGTTGAGAAACTTGCTTGCTTCCTCTAGCGACACTTCCTTCTTGCCGCAACCATCCCTTTTCTCCGGAAGACCCTTTATCGGAATATCCTCGTTCGGAGTGGGGGTCGTCTTGTCATTTTGTTCCTTTACCATCTTGGCCTTTCCCTTAATGTTTGCAGGTTGTGTTGGCAGGTCGGAAGGTGCAAACACGTGACCGCTGCAGGTCACACCGCTCAACCCCATGATATTGGTTACCTTGGCTGACAATGAGTTGACGTCTGTGGTTTCTTCTTCCCTTTCACTCGGAGGTGTATACCTCCACGGGACTGCGTGGCTGTTTTGGTATGGGAAAGGAACAGTTTTAGTTGCCGGGGGGTATTGGGGCTTTTGTGAAGCTGCGTCCTTGGTGAAATATATCACCGAAGGTTTAGGCCTTCCAAAACTTCTCTCATCCGCGGACTGCATACATATATGCTGCTCTTCCCTCCCCTCATCACCGACTTCCAGTCGGCCTTGATCTATTATTCGTTGCAACAATTCCTCTACTGCCAAACATGTTTCCATGTTATGTAGCTCGCTGGGATGCAACAAACAAGAATCCTCTTTATGCCCACCGTGGGGAATCACACCTCCCTTTTGTAGGGCCTCAAAGATAAACCTCCTAGGGGTTGCCACGTCCTTTAAATGGCATTAACTGCTCCCCCTCCATGATTGGAGAGCGGGTTGGTTTTCACATTGGGCCAATCCTCTTGAAATGTCAGCCATCCAACATCTATCAAATGCTGGACCTTGTATTTAAGGGCCAAGCATTTTTCGATGGAATGCCCTGGGGTATTCCTATGGTACGTGCAAGTTGCGTTAGGATCATGCCACTTTGGGAAAGGGGGTTGGTAGATCTTCCCGGGAGTTATTATGGCCATTTGGTTGGCGATGAGGGACGACAAGAGGTCTTCATACGTCATTGGGAGCGGGGTGAATTCTGGAATTGGCTTCGGGGGAAAGTTCCTCATTGCATTGGAATTGCCGGCCGGGCGAGTCGTGGTTGGAGCCGGAACTTGGGGGGCCTCCCTTTGGACGGGTGCCTTAGGCTGCACGGGTGCTGAACTGGAGGAGTTCCCGGCGCAAGCTGAGAAGCTCGGATGATGTTGCGCGTACTGATGTGTACCATGAGATGTCTGCGGGGGTTTGACCCATGCGGGCGCCGAAGTGATGGCGTGGGCGTCTCCCTCCTTCCTTTTTGCCCCAGTTGCTCTGATTCTTTTAGCATTAGCACTTGTGGAGGAAACCTAATCGAACTTCCCTCTTTTCAACCCTACTTCGATTTTTTCCCCGGCGAATACTAGGTCCGCGAAGCTGGACGGCATGTAACCTACCAACTTCTCATAGTAAAACACTGGCAAGGTGTCTACCATCATGGTGATCATCTCCCTTTCGACCATGGGAGGGGCCACTTGTGCGTATTCTTTAAAGGTCTCACCTTCCTTCTTGAACATATTCTGTAGCTGAGTGCGATCGGGAGCCATATCAGAATTATACTGATATTGCCTTAGGAAAGCAGTAATCAGGTTCTTCCAAGTACGGATGCGGGAAGCTTCCAGATTAGTGTACCAAACAACCGCGGCTCCGGCCAAGCTATCTTGGAAAAAGTGTATTAATAGCTTCTCATCCCTAGAGTACGTGCCCATCTTGCGACAATACATCTTGAGATGGTTCTTGGGACAAGTCGTCCCTTTATACTTGTCGAAGTCTGGCACCTTGAATTTTGGGGGGATAACAACATCCGGTACCAAGCAAAGATCTGTCATGTCCGCGAATGGATAGTCACCAAAGCCTTCAACAGTCCTCAATCTCTCCTCGAGGAGATCGAGTTTCCTTCTTTCTTCGGTCGCCAGGGGTGGTCCTTCTGTGGATAAGAATATTGGTTGTGCTGTGAGGTTGGGCTGAGGCAAGGTGTTGGGTGCCGGCTCCTCGACGGGGATCGGGGGGTAGAACTCGACATCCCCTTGGGCATACTCTTGACGATCTTCGTGAACTGCGTCGGGCTGTCGAGGAGGCTCCCCTTCAAGGATGGGAGAAGAGACATGACCCGCATCATCTTGCATGACTCGCGGCGTGTAATTAGGTGGCAATCCATAACGGTAAGCCACCCGGTTGTATCCCAAATGGGGGTTGCTGTTGTGCCCCAGTGTGCTCCTTCCTCGTCCTACCGTATTTGGGGGAGGATGGTGCACAGTAGCTAGGAGAGTTGGGTCTGCTTCGGAAGCCGAACTAATGGCGGCAGCGGTGACCACTTTTTTCTCCATGAGTTACCTTATTCCTAACATGGCCTCCATCATGGAATCCATTTGTTCTTTCAGAGCCGACATGTCGGCTTTCATCTGTTCCTGTGTCTTCTCTTGATCACCCATCGTTCTAGATTTGGATCTGGTGCGATAGGGATGCCTTGGGGCGCGCTTAGTTATGGTGTTTTTTCCTAAAAAACCCAAACGTGAGGAGTAGGTAAAATAATGAATGCATGTTAGAGATAAAATGCAGGAGTGATTTGATTCGCACTGACTTTTGGAGTAAAAACATGGGATAAACTCATTTTATTCAAAAAGTTATAACTAGTCAAGATCTGAGTGACAATACAAGTTCCCTAGCGGTTTCTAATTATATGGGCCATTAGATCTATCATATGCTGACAATAGCCGAGGAGTTCGTGGATCTCCTCGGGGGTGGAGTAGGTGTCCGTCGTTGCCTTGGCCTTGGCTAGTAGTCGGGGAAGCTCTTGACTCCCGTTCAAGGTAAGGGCAAATTGGTCCATCCACATCGTTGCCTCTTGATGTAGGGAGTCGATCACTGTGGCGTCCCTAAATAATGACTGGTTTAATAGTAATAATTTAAATAACAGAAACCATGGGAAATTTTTTTTTCTTTCTTTTTCTCTCTCTTTTCACGGTAATTAAATCCAGAAGGAAAATTATCACTATAGAGTCCTGAATGGCTAGTTGACAACTCTATTCGGAGTCATTTCTTTCTGATCACTCATAACCTCTAGATTATTTTTCTCTTTCAAAAAGAAAAATGTACCAGCCATTATTTTAGGTTGTCACGTGAAAAATAATAAAATGCGGTCGATGAACTCTTTTCAATAAAATTTGTTAACACTTTCTTTTCAATTAACAAGATTAAACATAATTACATTCATCATCTAAAACTGTCCAAAATATGGGAGTTTGCAAAATACATAGTGACATTCAGAGCAAAGGTATCAACTGTGGTGGCTTCAGCCACATATATACAATCATCAAAATTTCTATACAATAGGTCTACCCATCAAAAAATCAAAAGAGTAAACCTAGCAGTCTGAACAAGATACACCCACCCACAAAAAGTATGTAAACCTAGTCTAAGGAGCCGTCTGCTATGATGAAGAGTCTCCACTATTCGCTGTCCCTCCAGGGCCGCTCTCCTCCGTAGAGTTTGCCTCAGATGCTGACATGATATCCTCTGGAGAATCCACATCAGGGAGTGGGTCCTCATCATCCTCTGGAAAGTCAAGAGCATCCACAGTAGGCTCAGGAGGTAACTCCTCTGGGTCCTCCTTAGGGTCTTCTTCAGAGGATGACACCTCTATCACTTGAACTGGCTCCACTAGTCGATATGGAGTAGGTGTAGGTAGTATCCACTCCACAGTCCGCTGAAGCGTGCGTGCGGGTTCCTCCGGATGTACTAATGAAGTAGCAGTGAGTCGAATCATGCCACGAAATCGGCACCTCTCATTGCCTTCGAGGGTCTCCCAAACTCCCTCTAGGCACTCCATCACCACGCGATCATGGATTAATTGCGCTGCCATCGCAATCTACAAGAAATAAAAGAAAGGGGGTAGACTCTTTAACAAGAAATCTAACTACAGGTAACAATACAATGTGTCCCATAACCGCTGCATATAGTTAAAAGGTATGTCTCAAGGGTTTTCTTCTCTGGTAATCGATTACCAAAGTATGTAATCGATTACCAGTGCCCAAACTCGAGTTACACAACTTCTGCACATGGAAACTTGCAATTTACACTGTGTAATCGATTACACCCAACTGGTAATCGATTACCGGTTCCCTGTTACTCTGTGTAATCGATTACACAACATTGGTAATCGATTACCAGAGGCCACCTCAACATCCTGTCCCCATTTCTAAGCCTTGTAATCGATTACACCCCTTGGTAATCGATTACCAGATGCCATCTTAACTTCCTGTCTCCGTTTTTAAGCCTTGTAATCGATTACACACCCTTGGTAATAGATTACCAGAGGCCAAATTCCAGATATTACTCAAGATCCATAGCTGGCCAGCCACCACACAAGCCTTCTTGCTTTGTGGTATTTGTTCTTTTATTGGTTGACTGCCAGGAGCTCGCCTGTTTAGGTACGTCACAGGTTCTCACTGACTAACTATGCACGAGTTGGGTCGGGATTGGTCAAGCTTGGTTTTGGGCAATAGCACCCCACCTGACGTCCCCAAGGTCTCCTGACCCCCGCGACATATCTCCAGGTACCACTCTTTGGTCAACAAACAAAAGTAGGAAGACTGACTCTTCCACGCTTTCTCACATCAAGCTTGTTGGATTATGGGGCACCCGTCATATGTGGTACTAGGTGGCGATCGGACGATGGTGCAAATCAACTCTCCCACATCCTCAAATCAAACATGAACCCACCATCCCCAGTTGCCCACCTTCAACTGAGCTCACGTACTCCTACGTAGCCCTTATCCTCATTCCTCTCAGCACCGGGTCCCCATCAACCCCTCCAAGCTTCCATAATATCCTAGAAATCCAATTCCAACTATCATGAACTACCCTAAACCAAGAAAACAGAGCAGAGGCAGAAAACTCTGCCCAAAACACATTCACAGATTACAACTTTCCTTACTCAAATACCCCAGTAGCATTCCCTTCGTTCCAATTCGTTAACCATTGGATCGACTTGAAAATTTTACTGGAGGTTCCTAGTACATAAATCTACATTTTGACCGTTGGGATCTGCTAGAAAATGTGTAGAACCCACTATGTACTACCTTTTCCATAACCAGCAATGCATAAGCATTTTCTGCACATGAACAAAATTCTGCTGCACAAAATTTGACAGCTTTTTGCTGCACAATTTGGCAGATTTCGAAATCCATCTTACCCACCTCCAATTTTGCTCAAATTGGATCCTACAAGTCCTAAATCATGTATAAATCATATCTAAACCAAAAACAAGCTTCAAACCAAGACAATTCAAAATCTAGGTATCTAAAACCCCTCAATTTAGTGGAATTTCAAGGTTTGAGAAGTGAAAATGAGAATGGAGTAATTTTGGAGCAAACTCTCATCTCAAACAAGTCTACAACATTAATTTAAACTTGCTCAAACTGGTTTTACGGTGAAAACTCTACCGATTCAAAATTTGACCCCTCAACACCCAATTTACCCTACAAATGGCTCTTGCTTTCACCTTTGTCACTCATTTTTTTCTCATTTGCCCTGCCCAAGCTTTCCTACAAGTCCTAATTGACATTTTAAACTAGGATCAACTCACTTTAGACTCCAATTTACACTACCCCAAATTTAGCTTCTCTAACCCTCAAAATCTCACACTTTTCTACCTACAACATTGTCATCCTCACATTTAACCCTAAGTTAACTTTCCCTCTCATCTATACCAGTTTTCTATCAACAATTTCAGCACACAAACATCACAAAGCATCATCATAAAACCCTAAAACAGAATGGGTAAATTTGGCTCACATCAAACATGTCAAGTTTAGCATGCTTTCAACAAATTCCTTCACAAATAGCAACCATAAGGCATAAACCTAGTAGAACTACCCATTATATCTCCCAAAAACCCAATACCCACGAAATTCATGTGAGAAGAAGTCTACCCAAACCTGAAATTCGAAGTCCCACAAAGTAGAGGTGCGCTTCACGACTAAGAAAATGGCTTCCTTTTGCAATTTGGAGTAGAAATGGTGAGCAAAGTTTGGAGCTTTAATGGAGGCTTCAATGGAGAGGAAGAAGAAGAGAAAAGCAACGTGGGAGTGAGGAGAAGAGCTTCTGAATTTTTTCTATTGAGTGAAGAGAGAGAAGGTGGCTTTTATTTTAAAAGGATTTTCTCTTTCCTTTTTCCTAAAAGCTATGTCACATGTCTCCTTTTGAGTGGAGCAAAAAGGGGCCCACCTCTTCCCCTTGATGTGACTCATACTCAGCCACAAGGAGAGAAAAATTTTGACCTTTTGAATGCTAAAATCCTGGCTCGGTTTGCGTGCCACTTCTCTGCACCCGTCGGGGCCCATTTTCGAAAGTAAGCAATATATATATCAAAACGCTCAGAATGAAACCTTGAGCGTGGTTCAGAGGTTGGTTTTGTTAAATTATTAGTTGCACGCAAAAAAATAATTTTTAGACTAATTTAATTGAGAATTAATCTATAACTGTCCAGTTATGGATTACTCTTCGTTAATTAGCCTAACTCGCGTATCTTTCCTCCAATGTACATGCTTCTACCAAGAATACATATATATACACTGAATAATACTCATATATATATAATTATTCAAAATATAACGCTTACAAAATTTCGGGTAGAAATTTCCGTGTACACTTGGGCATACTCGTTCGCCACTTTATGCTCGTGGCTCGCGGCTTGATTTAGTTCTTCTTGGTACTTGCTGACAATGGCTAACATGTTGGTCTTTGTCTCGCATAAATGCTGAGACAAGTTTCTCTTGGACCTTGAGCAAGCAGCTAACTCCTTTTTCAAGACCATGCTATGTGCTCGTGACTGGTCTCTCTCTTCCCTTCGAAGCTTGAGCTCACTGTTGCTGCCCCACAAAGCTCCACGGAATTTGTCTCGGCAGTGTTCTTCCCTACAAGCCCTCTTGGTTTCTCATTCCAAGGCTTTGGTGGTAGCCACATTTACATCTCTCAGTTTGGTATTCTTCTTTCGGATTTTCAGAGCTGCTGATTTGGATCTTTCTTTAACTGTTTGGGCTTGCTCGAGTTCCACCCTAAGGGCCTGCACCTCTTCGTCTTCCTCCGGTGCCTCAACTTCCTCTCTTTTAGCGGTTCTCAAACTTGGAAGCCAATCCTAACCTTTCACGTGGGCTTTTAACCACTTATGATAGCCACCGATGGGCCCATTGTTACTGCCCCTGAGTTCTTTGTCCTTCTTTCGCACCACCTCCCATGCCTTGCGGACCTTCTGAAGTGTCTCCACGTTGGTCTTATTGAAGCCTCATGAAATGACAGGCGTGAGCTCATCCTCTAGTGGAACCCCTCTCATAGGGTAGCCAAGTTGTCTTATAGCAAGAACGGGATTGTAGCTGATGCAACCCCTCGTCCCCATCAATGGAACATTTGGAAATCCTCTGCATGAAATAAGAACTCCGGTTCTTCGTTCCTTCCATCGAGGGAACCAATTGACAGATGCTCCTTCTTTGCTTGCTAAGAGTTGGTCCCAATTTGCCCCTCCTTTATCTGTGCATGAACGGTGGCTTTCTAGCGGGCAAGCATGCCTCACCTCTTGGCGAAAAAGGTGTGAAACTAACCATACATAAAGAGCTGGAGTACAACAAACAATCCTTGTATTGCTCTTTTCACATCTTCGGTCGAAGGTGTCATATAGGTCGGCTAGCATAGCGACAACCGAGCTTTCCTTGTTGTTATGATAGGCGAGAAAAGTGTCGATCGCTGCCAGGTCCACCAACCCATCCACATTCGGAAAGAGGACTCCTCCAAAAATCAACAGTGCGAGAATATCTATGAACGGGGCCCACTCGCCTTTACCTGCCAAGATTCTTGCTTTTGTCTCCAAATATTTTCTCGGTATTCCAACCACCCCATTTTTGACTTGCTTCCTGTGGTCTAATTCCTGCGCCGAGATTTGGACTATCTTGGAAATTCTAGCTAATGAGGGATAGAACCCTGTGAAGAGGTATGGTTTCCTCCCCCCTAGAGGGCATCCTAGGATCTCTTCAAATTCTTCCACCATGGGTGATAGCTGGAAGTCCCCAAAGGTGAAGCACCTCAACGGCTGATCATAATACTGGGCGAGGGAGGCAATGGCCTCTGTGGAGACTTCTACCATGGCTAAGTCCCAGATTTTACCGTAAGCTTTGCGAAAAGCTTGCCGCTGGAGCTGACCCATTAACTGCCCTAACTCTCTTAGACTGGTGATCCCTAGGCTCTTGACCTTGACTTGATAGAACCTCTTTTTAAGCGAAGGTGTTTGACTTGATCCCATGTTTTACTAAAGTGAAACAAAATCGGTGCGAATCAAAACTCCGACATCTATCATGGGTGGAATGGATGAATGCATGAAGAAATGCATATGACACAGATGCAATTTATGAATACGGGAGCCCGGGAAATTGTCTCCTTCTTAGATACAACGTCTTGGGGTAGCAAAGTGCCCAACGTATGTATTTAAGAAGGTGACACGGTCCCTCCATTGGTTTGTTAAAGAGAGGGGATCAAGACAGAACCCGTGCGTGATGCATATGCGAAAGGTGCAACACGGGAATGTACATAGTATGACAATATTCACAAAATATAAGCAAAAGGGTACATGACACTTATGCATGGCAGTGTGAAAAAATGGCACGCAGCGTGTCCGCTTCGTGCCCCTATTCAAGGGACCTATATGGGAGGGAGCTAACTAGGCTTTTAGTGATAATTCTCATGGTGGTCATATCTCTCTTGATGGTCTCTAGAGGTATCATCCCCTTCGAAGAACATATTGCAGCAGTAGGGACTACTTGCAACAATATGTTATCAAAGAGAAAAACTCTAGATGAGGGTTCACTGTAACCAAGCAAGTCGGAGACCTAGCATGATCACAGATTCACCTCCACTCCTTATGTTCCCATGAGCTCGGGTATAGGGCCGCTTTTTTTCAACTCACCGTGTGTGCAAATAGTGTTGGTGTTTGTGTGCATCAAATGAATAAATATTTACCTCATGCATACATTTTAAAACGCACTAAAAGCATTAAAGAGTTATATATACAAGAACATAAGAAAAATAAAGGGAAGCCAACAAATGAGGATGTCATGATAAAACTTTGCACAAGATTAAATGGCCTAACTCTCAAAAAATGATTCCCCAGTGGAGTCGCCAACTGTCGCAACCTACCCTTCGGCGGGAGGGCGACGCGTGACTCGTGGGTGCGTGTTCCAAGAAAGGAATACGCGCAGAGTCGCCACCAACGTTTATTTGAGGAAAACGTCGAAAAAACCGGAAAAGATGTGATCTACGAACTTTAAGTGAAAGGTTTGGGAGTTGTATTTACGCACGGGGAAGGTATTAGCACCCCACGCGTCTGTCACAAGAGACGGCAGCCTTTAATCAAACGTGCAAATATGACTTCAATTTATATTCTTTTCCCTTTTTACGTTCTTATATCTTTTTTATGCCTTTTTATGTTTTTATCTTTTTGTGGTCGACAAGGGCGTTTCCCTTTGCTCCTACGTATTCCTCAATTTTGTGAACAAAGCGTTTTGGTTAAGTTATTTTTTTATCCTTTCTTGCAAGATATGTTTTTATTGAATGAAAGGTCATTTAAGGCGTTGGACCATTAGACAATCTTTCAATTCTTTTGAAAAGTGAGAAAACATTAAGGCATTGGACCATTAATGATTTCTTTATTTTTGAAAGAGGTAACAAAGTTACATATTGATTTTAGGCTTTTTAGAAATCTACATTTAACCAATAAAAGTGGAAAAGACCATTTCAAGGCGTTGGACCTTTAAAAATGGCTTTTTTAGACGTTGACAAAAGTTTTGTTTATGAATTGATTTTAGCCTCAGTTTCACTTTGGTTATTAGTCGATTTGATTAAGAAATGAAAATCCCAAAGAAAACGTTCGATTGATTTTTTTGATTTATTTTACTAAAAGATATTTTTTGATTATTATATTATTATTTTACCTCTTTTTGGTTTCCAACGTGGTTACGACATGACCGAATGGTCGGATTTCATTTTAATAGAAATTAACGGATATTACAATTCAAATGATCGGTGGAAATTTATTTTATTTTTTAATTAGGCGAGAAAATGACTTAAGTAAATGACTAAAGCACGTCAAAAGGGGGTACGGAAAGTAAATGAAACGAAAATAAAAGTACGCGAAACAAATGAGGACCACTAAGGGTACATAGAATGAATTGAAAAGTTTGATTTCAGGAACTTACCGGTTGAAGACCGAAGAACGACGAAGAACGAACGAGGAACGTCGAAGAACGGTTGAAAATCTTTGCGAAATCACCCATGGAAACGTTACGAAAACGTTACGGAAGCGCTTCGGCTTGGATTTTCTTCACGGAAACAATTTTTTTCACTAATTTCAAGTGATCTCGAAATACTAGAAGGGTTGAACATTTTTCTCCTTCACTCCTCCCTCTATTTATAGGAAAATAGGGGAGGAGCTTGCCACCCAGCTTGCCCAGGCGAGCTAGGTTGCATCCTCCAGAAGCAACTGCCTTTCGGAGGAACATCCTGGAAGGCCCAAGTGGGCCTGGTTGCTATTTGAACCCCCATTTTTACTAAATACACCCCTACCTTTTTTTGGTGATTCTTTTTCCATAAAGTTACGGAAACTTACGAATTTTGTAACGATACTTGTTTTCTTTCTGTAATGTTGCAGAACCTTACAGATTAGGTAAACATCCTTTTTTTGCCTTCCGGAACGTTACGAAACTTTACGGATTGCGCACTAACACTTCCTTTTAATTTCCGACATGTCACAGAACTTCACAGATTGTGCTATAATGCTTTTCTTTTGGCTTCCGACATGTCTCGGAACTTCACAAATTGCCTAGCGATGGGTGCCAAATACCTCGAAGTGGTCAAACAAGGGTCGCATCCCAACAACGGATGGTCCCCGGATGAAATTAGGGTATGACAAGACTCTAGCTCAATTTATGCAGGTTTCTTTGTCCAATCAGAAGAGCATAGAGTCCGCCATAAAGAATCTTGAGGTCCAAGTGGGACAACTTGCAAAGCAATTGGCGGATAGATCATCAAGTAGTTTTACAGCTAATACAGAGAAAAATCCCAAGGAGGAATGTAAAGCTGTGATGACTAGAAGTAGAATGGCAATCCAAGGAGATGATAGTGAAGCTGGAAAAAAGATGGAGGAATATAAACAACAGTTGGCACCTAAGCCAGCACTTGAACCTGTTTCTGATTTTGTAGAACTTGAAGAGATTAATGAGGAGACTGAAGATGATAAGGAAGAAGAGACACCAATAAAAGAGAAAGAAAAAGAAAGAATAAAAGAAGGAGAAAAAGAAAAAGAGAAAAGTTGAAAATGAAAAACAAAAAGAGAAAGTTGTTGATGATGAGATGAGGAAAGGCAAGAGTGAGGCAAACACTGACAAGAAGAAGGATATTACTCCAAATGAAGGAAAGGAAGTACCTTATCCTTTGGTACCTTCCCGGAAAGAGAAAGAACAACATTTGGCCAGATTTCTTGATATCTTCAAGAAACTGGAAATTACTTTACCCTTTGGAGAAACACTTCAACAAATGCCACTCTATGCCAAATTTTTAAAAGATATGCTGACTAAGAAGAACTGGTACATCCACAATGACAGAATTGTTGTGGAAGGCAATTGTAGTGCTGTGATTCAACGTATTCTTCCACCTAAGCACAAAGATCCTGGAGTTGTCATGATATCGTGTTTCATTGGTGAGGTTGCTGTAGGAAAAGATCTCATAGACTTGGGAGCTAGTATCAACTTAATGCCTCTCTCCATGTGCCCGCGACTTGGAGAGATAGAGATAATACCTACACGCATGGCCCTCCAGTTAGCTGAACGCTCCATTACAAGACCATACAAAGTGATTGAAATGTTTTGGTGAAGGTGAAACACCTTATATTTCCAGTTGATTTCGTGGTGATAGACATAGAAAAGGATGCTAATATTCCTCTCATCCATGGCCGCCCATTCATGTCTATTGCAAGCTGTGTAGTAGATATGGGAAAGAAGATGTTGCAAATGGGCATAGAAGATCAGAAAATCAGCTTTGATCTATTTCATGAAGATAAAGAACCATCTAACCGGAATGTCTGTTTTAAAGTTCATGTGATGGAGGAAAGAAGACCTGAGAAGAAGGTTCTTGAAGTGGGAACATTATTGGATCCTGGATAATAGGATGATGCGTCAAGCTAGTGACGTTAAAGAAGCGCTTACTGTGAGGCAACCTTACTTTTCTTTCCCTTCTCTATCTTTATTTTTATTTCTTGCATGTAGTTAGGACATCTTGCTTGTGATTGTGCTTGATTTCAGCTTGTTTAGTAATGACCAAAAAAGGGTTGTTAAAATTATATGTGAAGAGATAAGCAGAAAATGACTAAGAAAAATTTTGAGATTGCTTATCTGCTAAGCGCAAACCTTGCACTAAGCGCCATCTCTTCACGCGCTAAGCCGAGCTTGCTCGCACTAAGTGCAAAGACCCCTGATTGATTGGCTGAATGGTTCAGCTAAGCGCACATCGCTGCGCTAAGCTCAACATCTTCACTGTAAGTTGCACCTTAAGCAGTGGGCTTAGCGTGGATGGTGTGCTAAGCGCCACTTCCTCTCTGTGAAAATTTATTATAGTTGCGCTAAGCGTGCCATCCTACGCTAAGCCCCAGATTCATTCTGTAAGCTGAGCTTAGCGGGAAAGGATGCGCTAAGCGCCAACATCATTATGTTTTGAAGTCATTGGAAGTGTGCATAGCGCAAGTAGTGGCGCTATGCCTGAATCACTCATTGTAAGTTGAAGCTTGATGTACGCTAAGCCACGCATCGCAGGCTAAGCGCATGTTGCAGAATGATTTTTGGTGTTGCAGAAAGCGCTAAGCCCCAAATGCTTACTGGAGTTTACAACTTCAAGTTGGGCTTAGCGTGAGGCTAGGCTAAGCGCCAGTGTTTTAAACTCAAATGTCATGTTAGATCGCTAAGCGCAGCTGCGCACTAAGCGCACCATACAAATTTTAGTTTCTAAAAAGTAGAGGCAGAGGAACTTGGGTTGCTACCTTTGCACCCAAACCTCTGTAACCTCTCATCCCTGAGCATTTTCTTTGTTTCTGCTATGTGCTTACTGCTCCTCTACATCCTTTGCTTCCTTACATTCTACATTACATATCCAAGTAAGTTCTTGATTTCCTTTTGCTTTGTATTTCATGCTTCACACCTTAGGATAGAGGATTTATGTTTTCATTAGTTAGCATTGCTGTTAGGTTAAGTTACTTAGTTTTAGGGTTAGGTATTTTAGGACTTTAGGTAGTTTAGAAGCCCATTAGGGGCAATGTGGTTAAAAAGGGGTGAAAACCCCTGTGTATCTTTCTACGATTTGTAATGAATGCGCTAAGCGTGCCTGCTACACTTAGCCTGTTCATCGCAATTGTTAAAATTTTTAGGATTTCTGATGATCGCGCTAAGCGGACTATGTCGCACTAAGCGCTTTCATCTTGGCTGTTGAACCAAAACAATCCTGACGCTAAGCGCGCCTGTGCACTAAGCGTCAATGGTATACTGAGATACCTAGTGTAGTTCAGGCGCTAAGACCAGCTTGTTGAGCTGAGCGCCACTTAGGTTCTGTTTCTTTACCTTTGTAATAAGGCTAAGCGCCCCTGTGCACTAAGCCTCAGTGTCTTTCTATTAAGGCTGAGCTAAGCGCCAACATGTTGTGCTAAGTCCCAGTCCTCTTCTGTTTCTAAAATTGTAGACTTAGGCTAAGCGCCCTTATGCGCTAAGCCTATTCTGCAGAAAAAAATGTTTTGTGTCTTCAAGCTAAGCGCCAGCTTGATGCACTTAGCGCTTGTGGTAATTTCATGAGGCGCGCTAAGCATCAGCATGCTGCACTAAGCGCCCAGCTCTGTTTTCAGTTTAATTTTTCTGTTTTCTTAAGAATAAACCTGTGCTAATCTTGCGTGTTTTGTCTTACATTTTGCAGATGGCATCTCAGAAAAGAAAAGCCCTCGATTCTTCATCTTCTCAAACTAGATATGATAGACACAAATTTTCATCCCCAGAAGCATGGGATCGTTATACAAACAATATCTTTGGCAGAAATATTATTCCGGAAAGAAATGTGCAGTTGTCATTTAATGAATTTGAGGAATTTCAGCTGGAGTTAAACAGAAGGAACCAACATAAGAAGATAGAAAATCTGTTAGAGGGAAGTATAGATGTGGCACTTGTACGGGAGTTTTATACAAATGTGTATGATATTGAAGACAAGTCGCCAAAACAAGTCAAGGTTAGAGGGCAATGGATTTCATTTGACATAGGTGCCCTCAACTCTTTTTTAGAAACACCAGTGATTATAGAGGAAGGAGAAAGTCTTTCGGCATATGCAAGATTTGTGTGGTTAAGGCCAAACCCGCAAGAGTTAGCAGCCTGTTTGTGTATCACAGGCAAGGGATTTGAATTGAATTTAGATGGACTACCCTTGAAGATCTTAAGGAAAAATTTGACTACTCTTGCTTAAACTTGGAGTGTCATTTCTTTTTCTAATTTGGTCGCCACCTCTCATGCTTCTGACATCAATTTAGATAGGGTCAAGTTAGTATATGCACTCATACAGAATATGGATATGAATCTTGGATCCTTCATTTCTAGTTAGATTACACTCATAGCATAATATGACTCCTTGAGGCTTGGCTTTCCTGCCCTAATCACTGCTTTATGTAAATCCTGGGGAGTCCACTCTGATTCCTTGACCCATGAGAGCCTGAGTCCTGCCATTAATTCGGCATACATTAAGAAGAACTGTTGGAATTTTGATGATCCAGCAATAACTTTCAGAGGACCTAGGAAGGCCAGAGGGAAGAGATCTGAGGCCCCTTCCACTTCAGCACCATCAGAGGCACCAGCACCTGCTTCTTCTACACTTCCTCCCTCTTCGTCCACAGAGATCCCAGTGATTCCTCCAGCACCCACATAGATACCACTTCCAGCTCTTCTTTCTACAGGTCCAACAGATTTTATTTTCACTCCTCAGATGCTTCACTCCATGCTCTAGAGCATCCATAGAGGGCAGTCCATCATCATGCAGAGCCTTCAGGGCTTGGGCTTGCCCTCCATTATGAGCATGGAGGAGTTTGATGCACAGGTGGCTTGGCCAAGAGAGTCGTCTTCCTCTGGAGAGGGTGGGGCCTCCACAGCCTAGGAGCCTGTGACTGAGGAGCCACCAGCACCAGCACCATCATTAGCAACAACAGAGAAGGAGACCACTCCAGCTCAGTCCCCACAACCATCTCCACCATCTGCACTTGCTCTTGAGGAGATTCAACCATTAACATTGGATCTTAATGAAGATCAGCCACAGGAGGAGCAGGACATTTAAAATTTTTGCATTATGAACACTTTAATTTAATTTCAGTTATTTTATGATTTATGTCATTTAAATTTCAGCTTTTATGTTTTAGTCTTTTAATTTCAGTAGCATAGTTGTTTGTTTGCTTGTACAAAAAGCTTGATTGAACAGTGAATTGATTGAACATTGTATGCAGTGGCTTGTTTGGTATGGAATGAGTGTTTGGAAGTGATTGTTTGAGTAAATGTATGAATTGAATGGATTGGGATGATTGGATGATTGTTTTGATCAAGTTTGCCGTCATTAGAAGAGAATGAGTATATGATTGGAATTATGTCTGAAAATGTTAGTCGGTTGTTAGATTGATTGTGAAGGAATGCATTAATCGTATCTCGGTGAGAGTGTGATCTTTAAAATTTTGAGAGAAACGACTATCATTTAGTGCTGATTTTTGCATGAATCTTTGAATTATGGATTGGATGCATGAACTTGAGGATGATGAAGGCCATGTTTGATTGTGAATAACTACTTAGCCAAAAAGCTAACCTTGTGATTGAATGAATTATCCCTTGTACTCAATTTAAGCTGAATGAATTGATTGATTGATTGAACCTCAAGCCTATTCAGTTGTATCTTCTTCCACCTTATTTTAGGTTGTAGGAAAGCATTATCCACAGAAGATGGTTCAAGGCAAATTTGTCCCAAATTTGAGGGAGTTATTATCAAGGTAAATTTGTTCCAAATTTGGGGGAGGCAATGGTTAATGATTGAAATGGTCAAAGAAAATAGTATATACACACTGTTTCTGTTCTTTGTGCTTGAAAAAAGAAAACAGTAAGTATAAATAAAGTTAATAAGTGTGTATGCTATAATTTCAGGAATGAAAGCTAAGTGCCTAATAAAAAAGGGCAAGTATGGGGAAGGAATGAATGAAAAAAAAATGAAGGTTATTCTATGGATGAATGCTCTTCTAGAACCTAAGCTTTTGAATCCTAGAAAAACCATGAATTGTTGGCAGCCCAACCCCATTATAAGCCTAGAAAGTCCTTCAGATTCAATTTTGTGTGTTCATTGCTGTATGATATGAGATGAAATGCAAAGGTTGGAACTTGTGTTGGTTGTTTATGATGGAATAAGCCTAAACACTTGAGTTTGAGTGAAACAATGACTGTGAGGTTTTGGTTGATGATCCTTCCTTGATTTCTGTCATGGTTACTAGCTTATTTCAGCTGTGACTCTAATATTTGTGCTCTTATCTTTGAAAAACTGCATGCTTGTGAGAAGTAATTGATTTAAGCATTCCATGATATTCAGTTCATATGGTTGAGATCCTTGATGAATCAAACACCATTTTCTTTTGATTGGCCACTGTCTTTGTCACTTGAGGACAAGTGAAATATTCTTTCTTTGCTTGAGGACAAGCAAAACTGTAAATTTGGGGGAGTTTGTTAGTCGCATTATACGACTAACTTTTGTATAGAAATCATTTTCCAAAGCTTGTATAGTTCCCTAATTTATGGTCATTTTGGAGTAAATTTTATAAATAAATCTTGTTTTATGGTTAACGTTGTCTCTATAACATTTCCATTGGATTTAATGACGAAATGTGTGCATTTTTAGGTAAAAAAAAGGCTAAGTTTTGAATTGCAAAAAGTAGCAGTTGGGCTAAGCTCAACAGTTGGGCTAAGCGCATAACCACTGCTAAGCGCAGCTTCAGCGCACTTAGCGCAAAGGAGAATCTGGTAGAGCATCAGCATCAAAGTCACGCGCTAAGCGCAAGATCAGTGTGTTAAGCGCAGAGGTGCCTTCAGCCAGGCTAAGCTCGAGACTGGCGCTAAGCCCAATTTCACTTACTCGTGCTAAGCGCGAGGGTGGCGCTAAGCGCAATGTCACAATTTCAGAGCCTATTTAAAGCCTATTTTGTGCAGAATTAGGGTACAATGCCCAGGGCACAAAATTCTACAGCAGCCACAATGCCTATTTCGGGAAAAGAGCCCTGGAAGCAGCAAAGAGGAGCAGCTTGTGCATTGAAGCCTAGGTTTTGTCATTTGAGAGAGATTATTGAGTAGAGAGTAAGTGTGAGATGCTGAGAAGAGGAGGAGGAATCCCCCTTCTTGTGTAAGAAACTATCATTCTTTGCTTTTAATCTCATTTATTGTTAGGGTTTCTTTGTAATGGCTGGCTAAACACCTTAGTTGGGGATTTCTAATGAACAATTGATGTAAATACATAATATCTACTTGATTGTGTTTTCTGTGTTTAATGCTTCATTCAATGCTTAATGTTTGTATGCTTTTAGTCTGATCACCCATTTGTATGCACAGTTAGGTGACTTTAGCATTGGGAGATGTACTGTTGCCTTAGAACTTGATTAAGGCAGGATCGAAACTTAGTCTTACATGAGGGATCTACGGGTTTAGTTTTGGTTTTAATTATGCTGTTACAATAATGCTGTTTAGTTTAGGCCTAATCTTACATGAGGGATCTGAGGACGAAGCTTAGGCTAAATTAGGCTAAACTTTTGTAAGCTACTTGAGTTGAGTCTAGTCTTACATGAGGGATTTGCAGACGAAACTCAATTTAAGTTAGTCTTAACCTAAGAGGGCCGTCTAAATTGGGTGTAGTCTTAAATGAGGGATCTGCGGATGAAGCTTGGATATTCGGCCTGACGAGGGATCGAGGGTTTAGTAATTTAGGCTACAGCATAGAACACAAGAGCATGATTGATTAGAAAAATATATTTCCATGCATCAGCTTGTTTGTTAGAAAGACCCAACATATCTACCTACTGCTGTCATTTTATTTACCTTGCAATTTATAGTTTTAGCATACAAGTTTAGTTTATATTCTGCTTGAAATTATCACTTATACATGTTCTCTCAACAATGCTTCGATTCTGAACTTAATTCAGGCTAACATTAGTTCATTGTGTTCGATACTCGGATTCATCCGTTTTAATTTTAAATACTTGACGATCCTGTGCGCTTTTCGGTAAACCCCCATTGAAATTTACTTGAGACAAAAATGCACAAAAAGTAACAGGAATGGGGAGTGAGCAGAGACAATGACTAATTTAGTCAGGAGTCTCTGCTTTAATCAATTACCAAGTGGATTAATCGATTACTTCTCTCTTGTTCATTTGTTCAGAGGTGAACAAGAACACTTTAATCAATTACTTAGGTCATTTAATCGAATACATTGTTCTTGAGTTATTTTCCAGATGTTGGATGAACACTTTAATCGATTACTTAGATAATCTAATCAATTACTTTGTTAATATAATTGATTACGTTGTAGATTTAATTGATTACAGATGGTTAAAACTATTTTCTCTATAAACCACAGAGTCTGTGTCGTGGTCGACAGAGGAGCATAAACCGCAGAGTCTGGCGACAAGTGCAGATTTTTGATTCATGGCCAGTTCGGTTACCAAGTTAACCAAGGCATCTAGTTTACCTTCAAGCTTCTTAGTCTCACCTGATGAAGATGAATTCGTGGCTACTTCATGCACTCCTCTAATGACAATAGCATCATTTTTGGAACTAAATTGCTGGGAGTTGGAAGCCATCTTCTCAATTAAATTTTTGGCTTCAGCAGGGGTCATGTCTCCAAGGGCTCCACCACTGGCAGCATCTATCATACTTCTCTCCATGTTACTGAGTCCTTCATAAAAATATTGGAGAAGAAGCTGGACTGAAATCTGGTGGTGAGGGCAACTGGCACATAACTTTTTAAATCTCTCCCAGTATTCATACAGGCTCTCTCCACTGAGTTGTCTAATACCTGAAATATCTTTTCTAATGGCCGTGGTCCTGGAAGCAGGGAAATTTTTTTCTAAGAATACTCTTTTGAGGTCATCCCAGCTCGTGATAGACCTTGGAGTAAGGTAATATAGCTAGTTCTTTGCCACTCCCTCTAAAGAATGAGGAAAGGCCTTTAGAAATATGTGATCCTTCAGGACATCTGGTGGTTTCATGGTGGAGCAGACAATATGGAATTCTTTCAGATCCTTGTGTGGGTCTTCACCTGCAAGGCCATGAAACTTTAGAAGCAAATGGATCAGTCTAGTTTTAAGAACATATGGGACATCCTCATCAGGGTATTGGATGCACAAGCTTTCGTAGGTGAAATCAGGTGCAGCCATTTCTCTTAGAGTCCTCTCACGGGGTGGAGGTTAAGCCATGTTCTCAGAATGTACAAAATCAGAATGTTCAAAACTATAATGCTCAAAATCACCAATAACAGAATGCTCAGGATGCTCAAAAGGTACTAAATGATGTCTAAATAATCTATGAAATGTCCTATCATTCTCAGGATCAAAGGGTTGTAAGTCAGATGGATTGCCTCTAGTCATACACTAAATTCAGCATGCACAATTAGTTGCCTTCTTATGCAAGTAACAATGTAGATTTGAACTACCGCTACCCTCAAATGATATCCAAATGACTTGAAATTTTGTGAGCAACCTTATAAAATGATTAGAAGATAGCACAAAAAATTTCAAACAGAAATTCAAAGTCTAACTATAGAAGCTAAAAATGACAAGTTAAGAAAAATAAGAGAATAATATTTGGAAAATAAATTTTTTTGACAGAATTGCAATTTTTGGAAGAAGGAGACCTCAACCGGCCTATGGCATGCTGCCACGGCATGGGAAATGTTTTTCTACCCCAAATACATATATAATAATTGCGATTCTGATAACCGGAGCAAATGTTATGGCCGTTTGAAGTTTTGACAAAAATCAAATTTGCTACTTTTTTGCAACTTCAAATCTGACCAAACTAAGGGCTCCAGCTATTTTTCCCACAAAATATGGATCAAAAGAAGTGACCACAAAAAATCCCAATTAATCCAGCAAGAAAACAAGCATAAAAACAAACCAAAACTGCCCCACAAATATAAGCACATTCTCACAATTTGGAGCACCAAAAGATGAAGAAAATATACCAATGGGAAGCTAAAAACATCAAGGATTGGATACTTACTTGTTGGAGTGAATAATAACACCAAAAATGAAAGCAAAAGGCAACCGAGAGTGGCTTGAGGGAGCAAGAACCGCAAGCCTTCGTGTTCTTTCTTTTGAATGAGGGGGGGGGGGGGGAGTTTTTGGATGCCAAAACATTCCCCTCCCTCGTTTTTATAATTTGGGTGCAGGGGTTGCTCGCCCAGGCGAGCTCAGCTCACCCAGGCGAGCTAACCTGCCATTTTTTTTTTGAGGGGAACATTGACCATGTCTTCTCCTCCCTTACGGGTTAGCGTTTGCCTACTTGAACCTACTTAAATTAGAATTAGGTGTCGATTACTTATTTAAAACAAACAATAGTAAAAGAAACTGCGAATGCAAAGGATACTGGGCTACCTTGCAGCGATGTTCTCTGCTTGTTTAGCGCCGGGAAGGGGCAACGATCGGTCGATTGTGACCCTATCCCCACTTGCATCCGTCCCTATGTACCTGCAAGTAGGAAACAAAATCCGTGGCCAATCGTGTCTGGTCATCGTCTTACCTTGGTTGATTTCCGCAGTCAACTTGTCTTGACTTCTAACCGTGACCTAAGAAGGCCCTGCCCCTGTTACCACAAAATATGCATGTGTATGTGCATGTATGAATGTTCCTAATGCGATGACTTTCTTTTAGTGAGGGCTGGTTAGATTCAATTTTAAATAAGCGCTTGGGGCACCCCATACACCGAGCGAAGAGGGCTCAAGTTATAACAAATCTAAAACACAAGGTTTGAAAACAAAGGGAGGACTGAAACCTCGCCCATCTTTAAAGAAACGAGACAAATACAGTGAATGGGAATCCCTAGAGGAAACCAAAAAGAACGAGAACAACTCAGAAGTAAAAAACATGCAACGGTCCTCTCGATTGCCCCAGACTTCAAGCGTAATATCGTTTAACTACATCGGAGTTCACGGGCGAGGGCAGCTCCTCGTAATCCATGTTGGTGAGTATCAGAGCACCCCCAGAAAAAGCTCTTTTCACCACAAAAGGTCCTTCATAATTCGGGGCCCACTTGCCTCGACTATCCTTAACAGCGTGGGACATCTTTTTCAGCATGAGGTCCCCCTCGTTGAACTTGCGCGGACGTACCTTCTTGTCGAATGCGTTCTTTACTCTTTGTTGATACAGACGCCCATGGCTCATGGCTGTCAAACGCTTACCTTCAATGAGGTTGAGTTGGTCGTAGCGTGCTTGAGCCCATTCTGACTCTTCTAGGCCGGATTCTGCTATTATCCTCTGAGAAGGAACTTCCGCCTCAAACGGGAGTACTGCTTCCATCCCATAAACTAAGGAATACGGTGTTGCCCCAGTAGAAGTTCGTACCGAGGTTCTATATCCGTGCAGGGTGAAAGGCAACATCTCATGCCAATCTTTGTATGACACTGTCATCTTTTGAACAATCTTCTTAATATTCTTATTCGCAGCCTCTACAGCTCCATTCATCTTTGGCCGATAAGGGGTAGAGTTATGATGCTGGATCTTGAAGTCTTCGCACATCTCCTGCATCATCTTATTGTTCAGATTGGTGCCATTGTCAGTAATGATCTTCCTGGGGAGTCCGTATCGACAAATCAACTCCTTCTTTATGAATCTAACTACCACATTCCTTGTGACATTAGTATAAGAAGCTGCTTCGACCCATTTGGTGAAGTAATCTATCGCCACAAGAATGAAGTGGTGACCATTCGACGCTTTGGGTTCGATGGCCCCAATGACGTCTATTCCCCACATGGAAAAAGGCCAAGGGGCGGACATAACATTCAGAGGATGTGGCGGAACATTGACATTGTCCGCGTATGCCTGACATTTATGGCATTTCCTTACATGAGCGCAACAATCGCTTTCCATGGTGAGCCAATAATAACCGGCCCTAAGGATTTTTCTGGCCATAGCATGCCCATTGGCATGTGTCCCAAAGGAACCCTCGTGGATCTCCTCAATCATGAAGTTCGCATCTTTGGCATCTACGCATCGTAGGAGGGTCATGTCGTGGTTTCGTTTGTACAGGATGGTACCACTTACAAAGAAACCAGTAGCCAATCTCCTCAACGTCCTTTTGTCATTGTCAGAAATCCCTGGTGGGTATTCCTTGTTCTCGACATACTGCTTGATGTTGAAATACCACGGTTTCCTATCCCGCTCTTCCTCTATTGCATAACAATATGTCGGCCTGCCTTGAGATTTGAATTCGATGTACGGCAGATCCCCGTGTGGGGCAAGTTGAAACATGGATGCCAGGGTGGCTAATGCATCAGTCGTTTGATTTTCTTCCCGAGGTATGTGGTGGAAGGAAATGTGTCAAAGTACTTGGCTAACCTCAAGATGTGAGTTTGATAGGGTATCAACTTCGGATCCCTAGTTTCCCATTCTCCTTTTAACTGGCGTATCACCAAAGCTGAGTCTCCATACACCTTGAGTAGTTTTACATCAAAATCAATGGCCGCCTGAACCCCGAGGGCGCATGCTTCGTACTCAGCCATATTGTTGGTACAATCAAAACCTAGCCTAGCCGTGAAAGGAATACACTGATCATCCGGGGATACAAGGACTGCCCCTACTCCGTGGCCCAAAGCATTTGACGCCCCATCGAAGCAAACAATCCATTTGTCTATGTCCTCGTGCGTCCGCTTCTCTTCAAACAGGGCCATGATATCTTCATCCGGCAACTCGGGGTGCATTGGCCGATAATCCTGGAGGGGTTGCTGAGCCAAATAATCTGCTAAGGCACTTCCCTTTACCGCTTTTTGGGTGACGTAAACGATATCGAATTCAGATAATAGTACCTGCCACCTAGCGATTTGTCCCGTGAGGGCCGGTTTTTCAAAGATGTATTTCACGGGATCCATTTTGGAAATAAGCCACGTGGTATGGCTGAGCATATACTGCCTAAGCCGATGTGATGCCCATACCAGAGCACAACACGTCCTTTCCAACATTGAGTAATTCATCTCACATGCGGTGAACTTCTTGCTCAGATAGTAGATGGCTTGCTCCTTTTTCCCAGAATCATCATGCTGACCCAACACGCACCCCATAGACTCGTCCAACACGGTCATGTACAGGAAAAGAGGTCTTCCTGTTACAGGTGGCATGAGCACCGGGGGATTCGCGAGACTCTGTTTGATCTTCTCGAAGGCCTCTTGGCAGTCACTGTTCCATAGGACCGCCTGGTTCTTACGTAACAGCTTAAAAATGGGCTCACAGGTAGGGGTGAGCTGCGAGATAAATCTCGCGATATAATTCAACCTGCCTAAAAACCCCCGAACCTGCTTCTCCGTGCGTGGTTCTGGCATTTCAAGGATGGCCTTTACTTTCTCGGGATCTATCTCTATCCCTTTCTGACTTACGATAAATCCTAGCAGCTTCCCCGACTTCACCCCAAAGGTGCATTTGGTTGGGTTTAGTTTTAATTGGTATTTCCACAACCTTCCAAACAGCTTACGCATATTGACAAGGTGTTTGTCCTCAGTCCGAGACTTGGCAATCATGTCATCTACGTAGACCTCTATTTCCTTATGCATCATATCATGGAACAATGCCACCATGGCACGCTGAAAGGTTGCCCCCGCATTTTTCAACCCGAAGGCCATCACTTTATAGCAGAATGTCCCCCATAGGGTGACGAAAGTGGTCTTCTCTACATCCTCGGGTGCCATCTTTATTTGATTATACCCCGAGAAACCATCCATAAAAGAGAAAAGGGCGAATTTGGCTGTATTATCTACCAATATATCAATGTGTGGCAGGGGAAAATTGTCTTTAGGACTGGCTCGGTTCAAGTCCCGGTAGTCTACACACATTCGAACCTTGCCGTCCTTTTTCGGGACTGGGACAATGTTGGCCACCCACTCCGGGTACCGCGCCACAGCTAAGAAACCTGCATCAAACTGTTTCCTTACTTCTTCTTTAATTTTTAAGGACATCTCGGGTTTCATTCTTCGTAACTTTTGCTTAACCGGGGAAGACCCAGGATTCAAAGGCAACTTATGCTGCACAATGTCAGAATCCAGACCGGGCATGTCTTGATATGACCACGCAAAGACATCTTGATACTCTTGAAGAAGGGTTATCAAGCCTTGACGGATAGGCACGGTCATACCGGTTCCTACCTTTACTTCTTTCTTTTCCTCCGTGGTCCCCAAGTTTACCAATTCGGTTTCTTCTTGGTGAGGCTTCATTTCACGTTCTTCCTGAGCGACCAACCTCTCCAACTCTGGTGACAGGACGTCCTCTTCCTCTTCCTCGTTTATCGTTTGGCTTATATCTCGATCGAAATCGATTGTCAAACCCTCGTTGTTAGGATCCTCAAAGAATCAACCCTCATATCTATACCAAACAAGACAAAAGAAACAAAAACATGCAAAATGATATGAGAAAAGGTGGGACCGCAAGAACAGATGAAACAAGATCTCTTTGTTTATTTAATAAGGTAGGTTTCACAAAACAAAAGAGAAAGGAAATCTATAAGCTCTAATTACATTGAATCAGCGGTATAGACTTCTGACTGGCTTATCACGCGCCAGTTCCCCACTTGGGAATCGGGGTGGCATGGTTGCACAAAACTTGGTGGGTCTTGAGGGAACTCCTCTTCTATTGCTGCCACCTCCTCCTCGGACACCATTCTAGCACTGGTGAAACACTGGCTAATATGGCCGGGCCATACCCTATCCGCCCGAAATCTTGACGGCACGTTCCTCCTCCCCTGCATCCCGGGTTCATACCCTAATCCATACTTGTATGGATTTCCCTTGATATCGACCACGTCGGCATTCCAGAGGCAGTCCTTGCCTAGACCCATTTCGGGCTCAAATCCGTTCCTGAGCATAACACGCGCCACCATTATGGCCGCATTGGAGAGAGAAGGTAGCGACAGACTTGGTTCCACAGAGGTGCAGCTCACCACCACAAAGGATTGGAAAGCCGTTTCCAATGATTCTTTTGCCGCTTCTACGTATGGTGCGGAGGAGGGGCAGCTTACTAACATGTCATCTTCACCCGACACTATCACTAAAAGTCCACCCACTGCGAACTTCAATTTCTGGTGAAGCGTTGAAGGGACAACTCCCAGGGCATGAATCCACGGTCTTCCCAAGAGGCAGCTATAGGCGGGATTTATATCCATTACTTGAAACACCACGTTGCAAGTGTGGGGGCCTATCTGAATGGGAATGTCGATTTCCCACATCACTTCCCGCCGAGTACCATCAAAGGCTCGCACCACCATCGAGCTTGGTTTTAAACGTGATGCACTAAAAGGAAGCTTTTCCAAAGTGGCCTTCGGCATTACATTTAAGCTCGATCCATTGTCGATATGTACCTTTGCGACAACGTGGTCCATACATCTCACTGACACATGTAGAGCCTTGTTGTGTCCTCTCCCCTCAACGGGAATCTCTTCTTCCGCAAACGCGATATAATTGTTGGTGGTTATATGATTAACGATGCCTTTGAAACCCTCCACTGAGATATCATGCGCTACATGGGCATTGTTAAGGACCTTCATCAACAGCGCACGATGAGGCTCGGAGTTTATGAGTAGTTCAAGCAAAGAGATCCTTGCTAGAGTTTTATTCAGTTGCTCGATTACCTTAAACTCGCTTTGTTGGATGAGGCGGAGGAACTCATGGGCCTCTTCCAAAGTCACTATTTTTCCTTGAAGTCCCTCTTTCTTTTCGGCCCCTCTTACCACTGGAGGATCTACTTCTTTCGAGGGGGTGGCTATATCTGTAGGCTCTTGGACCATGGGCGCTTTCCCTTTAGAGGGCAATTCTGCCGGGTGAGGGGAAGCGAACACCCGACCACTGCAGGTTACGCCACTGAGGCCGGTGATGTTGGTTACCTTAGTTGATAGGGAGTCAACTTCGGTTCCAAGTCTTTCGCTGGACGCGGGAGGGGTATACTTCCACGGAACGGCCTTATTACTTTGATATGCAAAAGGTGTTGGCTTGGGTGCCATTCGGGGGTATATGGGTGTGGAGCCGGTCCCCTTCCTAGTAAAACATATCACTAGGGCCTTGGGGGTTAGAGGAACCTTCTTCTCTTCCGACTGCATGCAAATTTGTGGTTCTTCCCTCCCTCCTATGGACACTTCAAGCTGCCCGCAATCCATGAGCCGCTGAAGCAATTCTTCCACCATGGGACAGGTTTCCATGTCATGCGATTCCCCGAGGTGAAACAAACATTCATCCCTTTCGTCTCCACCTCGGGAGACCATGCACGCCGCTTGCAGTGATTGATAGATGAAGCGTCTAGAAGTAACCACCTCTCCTAACCTCTTTGCCCGCGATGGCCCGTCCTCTTCGACGGCGTTCACGCTAGCCCCTCCATGACTAGCTAGCGGGTTGGTTTTAACATTTGGGCCTTCCTCCTGAAACGCTAGCCAGCCGGCACTAATCAGGTGCTGCACTTTATACTTGAACGGGATGCAAGAGTCAATATTGTGTCCGGGAGCTCCACTATGGTACACACACTTTGCACCCGGGTCGTACCACTTGGGGTAGGGTGGCTGGAAGACCTTCCCGGGTATGGCCACCACCAAATGATTCTCCAATAATGAAGGCCAAAACTCGGAGTATGCCATGGGAATAGGGGAGAAGTTATCTTTCGGGGGCGGGTGCTGTGCATATTTTTAGCTTGCGCCAGGGGCTGTATTATTAATTGGTCGGGGAGCGACTGGAGCTGTGCGTTGGGCCGACGCTCTTTCTGCTGCGGGTGGTCCTTTTACTTGAGTCGGGAGAGAATTCTCGGCTCGGATTAAAAAATTTGGGGGATTGGGCTGGTATGAGCTTTGGATATTTTGGGGTACTTTCATCCACGTCGGGGCGGTGGTGACTGCGTGGGCGTCTCCTTCTTTTTTCCTCGCGCCCACTACTGGGGCTCTTCTGTTGTTGTTGGAAGCATATTCGAACTTGCCTTTCCATAATCCAGATTCAATCCTTTCTCCGGCGAAGACGAGATCCGCAAAGTTAGCTGGCATGTAGCCTATCAGCTTTTCATAGTAGAACGTGGGTAACGTATCTACCATAATTGTCATCATCTCCCTTTCCGTCATGGGCGGTACGACTTGGGCTGCAAGATCTCTCCATCTTTGGGCATATTCCTTAATGGACTCATGCTCTCGCTTAGTCATACTCTGAAGCTGGTTCCGATCGGGAGCCATGTCCGTATTGTACTGGTACTGCCTAATGAAGGCAGTTGCCAAGTCCTTCCATGATCGGATCTGGGAAGCTTCCAGATTGGTATACCATGCTACAGCTGCACCGGCCAAGCTGTCTTGAAAGAAATGGACCAACAATTTCTCGTCCGCAGAATACGCCCCCATCTTTCGGCAATACATCCGAAGATGCCCCTTCGGACATGTCGTCCCTTTGTACTTATCAAAGTCTGACACTTTGAACTTGGGAGGAATGACGATATTGGGCACGAGACATAAATCCGCTAAATCCGAGAATGGGTAATTGCCAAGGCCCTCGACTGCTCTTAACCTCTCTTCAAGCGCCTCTATCTTTCCCTTATCTTCCGTGAAGGGAATAGATTCTTTTACGGGTGTGGGTGAGGCCGGGATATGGCGGACTATGTTCGGTTGGGGTAGTTCATGTGGGGACAGATCTTTGAGGTGGAGCAGGGGGCTGAGATGGGTATCTCCTTCCTCATCGTCTTGCCCGGGATAGTCGTCATAAGGCGGGAGTTGCCCCTCAAAAGTAGGGGCTTGGCCTAAATCTTCCGGAGTGGCATGGGGAGTGAAGTCCGGAGGAAAGCCATAAGGATAAGCTTGCGGACTATACCTTCGACCAAACACGGCCGTGTTTCTGTCTCGGCCCAGATTTAAAGCGGGTTGCAGCACCGGCTCCGCTTCCCTAACCGTACTGGAGGCGGTTGCCGTGGCTTTGTCCTCTATGGTTTTCTAGAGTTTTAACATGACCTCCGAGATGGAAGCCATTTGATCTTTTAAGGCCGATAGATCGACCTTCATCTGTTCCTGCACGCCCTCTTCATTATCCATTTTTCTGGATCGAGTGTTATAGGGGTGCCTTGGTGTTTTCTTAGTTATGATGAATTTCCAAAAGAAATAAACAAAGGTGAGTATGCCACCAAAACATGAATATGCAAATGAATGATCGGTGCACTTGGATCCACCCAAAGGTTTTTAGGTAACGTAATGAGTCCAGAACTTCTCATTTTATAAAAAGAACAAAGCTTTCATCTAGCCAAGATTATACAAAGGTGTTATAAGAGAACCTAACGATTTCTAATTATATGGGCCATCAAATCTATCATGTGTTGACAGTAATTGATTAGCCCATGAATCTCCTCGGGGGCCGTACACACTTCGGCCATGGCTTTTGCTTTGGCTAAAAGACGCGGGAGGTCTTGACTTCCATTCAAGGTCAAGGCGAACCTATCCATCCACATAGTCGCTTCTTGATGCAATGCATCAATGACCCTCCCTCTTGCTTCTTTTTCAGCGTACACTTGTGCAAAATCCTCCACTAGCTTTTGTTCATGGGCCACAGACTGGTTCAACTCTTCCTTGTATTGCCCTATGATAGTTAGCATGCTTTGCTCCGTGGCTTCCAAGTGTTGAGCCAAACTCCTTTTGGACCTCGCGCAAGCAACTAACTCTTCTTTTAAGATCATACCATGCACCCGTGACCGATCTCTCTCCCTTCTTCGGAGCTTCAGCTCATTGTTACTACCCCAAAATGCTCATCGGAATTTCTCTCGGCCATATTCCTCCTTGCGGGCCCTTTTGGTTTCTTGTTCAAGGGCTTTTGCAGTGACCGTGTTTTCCTCTTGTAACTCGGTGCACTCCTTCCAGATGTGTGTAGCAGCTGCCTTGAACTTCTCCTTGGCGAGTCTTGCCTTCCCTAACTCTAATTTTAGAGCTCGGACTTCTTCATCTTCCTCCGGAGCTTCGAAGTCCTCCTCATCGATAACTTTCAACTTGGAGAGCCAATCTAACCCCCGCGTGTGAATTCGTAGCCATCCATGATAACCTCCGATGACGCCATTACGGATGCCCCTAAGCTCCTTGTCTTTCCTCAACGGACTTCTCCACGCCTTGTGGACTCTTTGTATTGCCTTGAGACTTTGTGCGCCTAGATTCCTCACAAGGAAAGGCGAGAGACTTTCTTCGGTTGGCGCTCCCCTCATGGGGTACCCTAGTTGTCTTATGGAGAGTGCGGGATTATAATTAATACACCCCTAGTCCCTATTAATGGAACATTAGGGTAGTCCCCACACGAGAAAAGAACTCCTTCCTTACCTTCCTTCCAACGAGGAAACCAATTGATCGCGCTGCCCCCTATCCCAGCCAAATGTTGGTCCCAATCGACTCTTCCTTTTTCGGCGCACGAGCGATAGCTTTGAAGCGGACACGGGTGTCTCGTGTCTTGTTGGAATAGGTGTCAAATCAACCACACACAGAGAGTGGGTAAACAACAGACAATTCGTGCACTGTTTTTCTCACACCTCCGGTCAAAGGTGTTAAACAAATCTACCAAGATGGCCACCACTGGACTTTCCTTGCTATGGTGATATGCGAGGAAAGCATCAATGGCGGCTAAGTCTACCAAACTGTCAACGTTCAGAAAGAGGACAACCCCAAAAATCAGCAAAGCTAAAATATCCGCAAACGGGCCCCACTTCTCTTGGCTCGCCATACCCCTTGCCTTGCCTTCCAAGTATTTCCGTGGCAGGCCCACTACTCCATTGCGAGTTTGTTTCATGCGATCCAACTCTTTTGCTGAATCTCCAATCACAGCTGCAATCTTGCTCAAGGAAGGAAGAAAGCCGGAGAAAAGATACGGTTTTCTCCCCCCAAGAGGGCATCGTAATATTTCCTCAAACTCTTCAATAGTTGGAACCATTTGGAAGTCCCTAAACGTGAAACACCTCAATGGCTGGTCATAGTATTGGGCGAGGGATACGACAGCTTCCGTAAATACCTCCGCTGCGGCCAAATCTAGAATCTTCCCGTACACTTTGCGGAAGGCTTGCCTTTGGAGAGGTCGCATCAATCGTCCTAATTCCTTGAGGCTAGTGACATTTAGACTTTTAACCTTGACTTGATAAAACCTTTTGCCATTTTGATTTGTCCCCATCATTTACCTAAAAAAGGGGTGGATCAAGACTCCGACATGAATGATGCGATGCGTATGCATGAAACGGAAAGAAAACAAGAAAGAGGGGTAATTCATACATACGAGACCGTAGAGACCCAATTTTAATGCTATGTTTTGGGCATGATGGCGCCTCAACGTAGCATTAAAAAGGTTACGTATTACTCTAAAGAAACCAAACATCACTAGCAAAAACTATAAACCAAAAATGCATGAGAACGAATGGCACAGGAGCGTGTTTGCTCTTTGCCCCTATTTGGGAACCTATAGGACAATATCTAGGGGTCTCTAATAACTACTTCCCAACAATTTATAACTCACACGGCCGTTCTCTAGAGGTATCATCACTCAAGATAATAATATTGTGGCGGTATGGAATACCAGCGACAACACATTATAAAGAGAGAAAGCTCTAGATGAGGTTTCACTATTATCAAGCAAGTCGGAGACCTAGCATGATGATAGATTCACCTCCACTCCTTAAATTCCCATGAACCCGGGTATAGGGCCCCTTTTTTTTTACTCAAACCCGTGGGTGCTTAGAATGCAGTGTAAAGAATGCAAAATATACAACAATTATTTACATTTTACACAGTTCAACAAATGCACCCGCGAAGTTTCACAAATCCACAATTCCTTAAAATAGGCCTAACTCACAAAAATAATCCCCAGTGGAGTCACCAACTGTCGCAACGTGCCCTTCGCGGGCGAGCGAGGGCGAGGCTCATGGGTGCGCTTTCCAAAGGAGGAAAGATGCGCGGAGTCGCCACCAACGTTTATTTGTGGAAAACGTCGGAAAAAACCGAAGGAAACCGGTCAAAATGAAAATTCTAAGTTCGGGAGTTGTATTTACGCTTGAGGAAGGTATTAGCACCTCTCACGTTTGTCTCAAAGGACAACAACCTATTTTTTAGATTTGTGGAAATTGTGTTACCTTAACTTTTATTTCTTTTTATTTTTTGAGGTCGACAAAAGCGGGGCTTTTGCTCCTACGTACCCTCATTTGGAGAGGAAATCAGACTTACGAAGTTCTTTCTTAAGCGTGAATCAAGCGATTCTTTTTACTTGAAAGGTGATCATTTTAAGGCGTTGGACCTTAAAAATGATCCATTTTACTTGGTAAGAAACTGAAATGATAAATTTTCAAAACCCTATTTTTGTGGACGAGCTTGACTAGGCGAGTTGATTTTAGCCTTAGTTTCTCTTTAGTTATTAGTCAATTCAATTAAGAATGAGAAATCCCAAAGAGAAAACGTCTGATTGTTTTTTTTTCGCTTTATTTTACTAAAAGGAATTTTTTGATTATTATATTATTATTTTACCTCTTTTTTGATTTCCAACGTGGTTACGGCACGACCGAACGGTCGGAATTCATTTTAATCGAAATTAACGGATGATACAATTCAAACGATCGGTGGAAATTTATTTTATTTTTAGATTAGGCGAGAAATGACTTAAATAAATGGCTTAAGCACGTCAAAAGGGGGTATAAAAAGCAAATGAAAACGAGAATAAAAATACATGAAACAAAATGTGGACCACCACGGGTACATAGAATGAATTCAAAAGCTCGGTTTGAAGTACTTACCCGTTGAAGACTGAAGAAAACGAAGAACGAACGATGAATATTTGAAGAACGATCGAGAATCTTCGCATAATTACTCACGGAAACGTTACGGAAGCGCCTCGGCTTGGATTTTCTTCACGGAAACAATTTTCCTCAGCAAATTTAAGAGAATACGAAATGCCAAGAAGGCTGAACCCTTTTCTTCTTCACTCCTCCCCCTATTTATGGCAAAATAGGGGAGGAGCTTGCCACCCAGCTCGCCCAGGCGAGCAAGGTTGCTTCCTCCAGAAGCAACAGATTGCTATTTGTACCCCCTTTTTACTAAATGCACCCCTTCTATTTTTTTGGTAATTCTTTTTTCGTAACGTTACGAAACTTTACGAATTTCGTAACGATACTTATTTTCCTTCCGCAAGGTTATGAATCCTTACGGAATATATATTTACTCTTTTTTAGCTTTCGAAGAAGTTACTGAAACTCACGGATTATGCAAAAACACCTCTTTTCGATTTCCGCCACATCACGGAATTTCACGGATTGCGCTAGCCTGCTTCCTTTTGATTTCTGACACGTCTCGGGACTTCATTTTTTGTGCAACAAAGGACGCCAAGTAATCTCAAAGCGGCTAACCAAAGGTTGCATGTCATCAAGTAATAATCCCCGGACGAAATTAGGGTATGACACTCCTGAGGATCAGGAAAAGACCACATTCACCTACCCCTTCAGCACTTTTGCCTATAGGAGGATGCCTTTCGGCCTATGCAATGCCCCTGGTACCTTCCAGCGATGCATGATTAGTATTTTTAGTGACTTTTTATAAAATTGCATAGAGATGTTTATGGATGATTTCACTGTATATGGATCCTTATTTGATGTTTGTTTGAATAGATGCACTGAAACTAAACTTGTTCTAAATTTTGAAAAATGTCATTTTATGGTTGAGCAAGGTATAGTTTTAGGCCACATTATTTCCAATAAGGGCATTGAAGTAGTTCCTGCAAAAATTTCTGTTATTTCACAATTGCCTTACCCCTCTTGTGTGCGAGAGGTGCGATCTTTTCTTGGTCATGCAGGATTCTGTAGGCGCTTTATAAGAGATTTTAGCAAAGTAGCCTTTCCACTATCCAACTTGTTGCAAAAGGAGGTGGAGTTTGACTTTAATGATAAATGCAAAGAGGCTTTTGATTGCCTCAAAAGAGCACTGACTACCACCCCCATCATCCAGGCACCCGACTGGACAACCTCTTTTGAGCTTATGTGCGATGCATCAAATTATGCATTGGGGGCTGTCCTTGCTCAGAAAATTGATAAATTGCCTAGGGTGATATATTATGCTTCTAGGACTTTAGATGTTGCCTAAGAGAATTATACTATTACTGAGAAAGAGCTACTAGCCATAGTTTTTGCTCTTGAAAAATTTCGTTCTTATTTGCTTGGTGCTCTCATTATTGTTTATACTGACCTTGCAGCTTTAAAGAACTTGTTGTAGAAGGCTGATTCAAAGCCTAGGCTGATCCGATGGATGCTCTGGCTCCAAGAATTTGACTTGGAGATCCGTGATAGGAGCGGAGCACAAAATTTAGTTACTGATCATTTGAGTCGGATTGAACATGTGTCTGATGAGGACTCACCCATTCGGGATGATTTCCCGGATGATCATTTATTTTCTCCTATTTCTTAACCCTTTTTGCACCATTTTAAATACTGATTAGTCTTGTCAAATTTATTAGGTAGTTTTATTATTTGGGTCCATTCAGCTAATTTGATGTTTTTAATCTAATTTCAGGAATTAATGAAGCATTGGGCTTGAATTTAGCATTGGGCTTGGACTTGAAGAGGGCAGACTAATTTATTCTACAAAATTAGATCTTGTCTTATCTTATCTTATCTAGATATTATTTAGATTTGATCTCATCTAGATATTATTTCATCTAGATCTTATCTTATCTAGATTTGATTTGATTTTACTTATAGGCTTGGATTTAAAACATATTTGTAAGCTTTGGGGCTGAAAAAACTATATAACAGCACCAAGGTTCTAGTTTAGCTCTCTCTCTTTCTCTCTCTCCTCTCTCTCTCTTCTATTTTTCGTTTTTAGTTTTAGTCTCCTCTCTCTCTTTTATTTTCGTTTTTTTACAATTCCAGTTCAGACTTTTAGTTTTATCAATAAAATTTCGTTGTCTATTTGATTAATGGAAGGCTAAGTCCGTAGCGTTGTTTTCTCTTGAGGATCAAGCACAGTTCTCTTTGAGGTTCTATTATTACTGTTAAATTCTGTTCAGTTTTTCCTCTTCACTAATTACTCTGAATTTGTTGCTATTAATTCATGCATGCTTAGTGCTTGATTAATTGTCTCTGCGCTTAATTTACGTTCATGCTTAATGATTGTTTATGAGTAATTGGTGTGTGTGATGCTTAATCACATAATGAATGCTTTATGTTAAATTTCACTTCGTAATTTAATTTAGGGTTGGATTAAGTGGTTGAACTGATAAAGGATAAATTCTCGCAACCTAGGATAAGAGACTTGCTTGTGAACCAAGGGGAAGCAACATATTTTAATTATGATAATTTCTAATTCAATTTTACTCGCTGTTTAATTTACAAAAGCAAACAACCCTCCCCCCCAATTTGTTACTATTTCCTATCATACAATGCTCAATGGAATGCCCTGGATCCCCTCCATGATAAGCACATGTTGCATTCGAGTTATATCCTCAGGAAAATGGAGGTTAAGGAATCTTTGCTGGGATTATGGCTACCATTACATTATTGAGTAGATATGGGACTAAGTTGGCATACGACACCGGAATTGGGGTGAATTCTACAGCCTTCTTTTCTGGAAAATTCCTTTCCTGCTTGGTGTTTTGGTTTGTATTAAGGGTGGTGTTTGGCCTCGGATATGCAGTGTTAGTCGATGAATACAACTAACTTTTGTGTATAAAACCTGTGTATATTGTATCAAACTTTCCCAATTTATAGTTGTTTTGTAATACTATAAGTACTTTTTGTTAAATATAGGTAATAGATAAATTATACATTTGTTTTGTGCGTTTAATAATCAAATTCTCTCAATTTCAGGTTAAATAGGCAACTTTGGCAAAGTGTTGTTTTTCACTCTTTCGCTAAGCCAAGCTGCTGGCTTAGTGAGAATTCGCTAAGCGCAACCTTCAGTGGCTAAGCGCGAGGAAGAATCCAGAAGAAGATGAGCTGTCAAGTTCGCTAAGCGCACTGCTCCAGGTCATCAAGCGCACTGCTTCAGCTCATCCACTAATCGAAACAAGCACGCTAAGCCAGAATCCACTTATGCGCGCTAAGCGATCCAGATCTACACTAAGCGCACGAGCACGAACAAGGCCACCTATTTAAGCCTGAAATCAGATTTGCAAAGGGAGTTTGGCATTTTTCTTGAAGAAGTCTCTGCATGCACGAGAGTCTGGCCTTAGCTTGAAGCTTTTGCATGTTTAGGAAGTTCTAGAGAGAGAAAGGTTCAAGTTCCAGAGAGTTTTGAGAGATTTTGTTGTGTGAAGATCTGCAGAGAAGCGAGTTCGAAGCGGAAGCCATTCTGAGAGCTTGAGATGAGTTTGTGAGTGATTGTGAGATCCTAGAGGTGAAGGAGACATCCTCACCACTTGTGTTTTTTTAGTCTTTCATCTTGTTCTTCTCTTTATTGTAAAAGAGGTTTTCGGACTATGGACAGCTAAATCCTATGTTGGATCTTCCCTGTAGGTACCTGATGTAAATATATTTCTATCTATGTAATGATGCTATGTGTGTTCTTTGTGCTATCTGCTTTTCATTCCAGTGTGCTTTTACCTTGATCACGTAGATGCATGCTTTGTTAGGGTCATTCAACAGTGGGAACTGGTCTGATTCTAAAGTCCTTGATAGTACGGGACTAAGTTGTTGTGCTATCAAGAGGGAGCGGGGTACGAGAACTTAGTTGTGTATGTTTGTCTTAATGCGGTCTTGGTAGAGTTTAGTCTTACAAGAGGAATCTGCGGATGAGGCTTGATCAGGACTAGGCTAGGCTATCATGAGGAATTGGGGTTGTCGCAACCTACCCTTCGGCGGGAGGACAACGCGAGGGCTCACGGGAGCGTCTTCCAAGAAAGGAAAATGCGCGGAGTCGCCACCAATGTTTATTCGAAGAAAACGTCAGAAAAAATTGGAAAGGTGCGGTCTACGAACTTTAATCGTGAAAGGTTCGGGAGTTGTTTTTACGCACGGGGAAGGTATTAGCACCCCACGCGTCCGTCACAAAGGACGACAGCCTTTAACCAAGCGTGGAATATCATGTCTTCGATTTGTTTTATTTTCCCTTTCTTACGTTTTTATGTCTTTTTATGCCTTTTGTATTTTTTTATCTTTTTGTGGTCGACAAGGGTGTTTCCCTTGCTCCTACGTATTCCTCAATTGCGATAAGGAAATCAGACCTACGTAGTTCTTTGAGAACTAAACGTTGGTTAAGTTGTTTTGATCTTTTTTCGCAAGATCGATTTTAACCGCACAAAAGTCGTTTAAGGTGTTGGACCATTTAAACGATCTTTTGATTCTTTTGAAAGGAGAGAAACGTTAAGGTGTTGGACTATTAATGATCTCTTTGTTTTTTGAAAGGAGAGAAACGTTAAGGCATTGGACCATTAACGATCTCTTGGTTTTTGAAAGGAGAGAAACATTAAGGCATTGGACCATTAACGATGTCTTGGGGTGGTCGACAAAAGCGGGGCTTTTGCTCCTACGTATCCTCATTTGCGATGAGGAAATCAGACATATGTAGTTCTTGCAAAAGCGGTAAAGTTACATGTTGATTTCATGCTTTTGAATGATCCATGTTAACCGATAAAAGCAAAGAGGACCGTTTAAGGCGTTGGACCTTAAAACGGTTTTTAGTGATTTTTGCGGACAAAGCTTGATTTGTGAGTTGATTTTAGCCTTAGTTTCACTTTGGTTATTAGTCAATTGATCCAAGGAAACTTCCAAAGAAAAACGTCCGATCGATTTTTTTGATTATTTTATTCAAAGATATTTTGATTATTTTATTATTATTTTTTTCAAGATATTTTGATTATTTTATTATTATTTTGCCCTTTTTTGGTTTAACCGTGGTTACAGTGTAAACGATCAGTTAGATTTTGTTTTAACAGTGATTAAACGAGATTACAACGCAAATGATCGGTTGAAATTCATTTTATCATTTATTAGACGAGACAACGACTTAAACGATCAGTTAAAGCTCATTAAAAACAGAAGAAAAGAAAACCGAAATTGAACGAAATGAATATGAAAGCTAAAAAAACAAGAAATGAATTGAAAGTCTCAAATTCGAAAACTTACTCGTTAAAGTACGAAGAACGAACGAAGAACGGATGAAGAACGACGGAAAACCTTCACGGAAATGTCTCGGAAGCGTTATGGAAGCACCTCGACTGAAATGCATAGCCAAGGGGGTTAGGGATCTTTGGAATAGCCTCCCTTCTTCCTTAAGAAACCCAGCTTCCAAAATATTCTGGAAGGCCTAAATTCGAAAATTTGAAAAATGCTATTTGCACCCCCATTTTGATAAGTTCACTCCCCCTCTTTCGTAATTTACGGAAAAGTTATGGAAGCATATAGGACTTGATTTTCTTTTTTTTCCTCTTCCCTTTCAGCAATATCAACTGAAATATGCTTACCCAAGATTTTTGGAAATTTTACGGAAGCATTACGGAAGTCCCGAAAGCCATTTTTTAACACAACAGGGGAGGTGGTTGCTGCCCAGCTTGCCCAGGCGAGCTAGGTTACTTCCACCTTAAGCAAGGAAATGCCCAGAATCCTCTAGAAGCGCCTAGATTTGATAATTTCTATTTGTACCCCCATTTTACTAAATACACCCCTTTTTTGTGTTTTTTTATTGATTTCTTTTCGAAACGTTGTGAAACTTTATGGATTATGCAACGATGCTTGTTTTTCCTTCTGGAATGTTGTGGGACTTTACGGATTGTGCAAAAATGCTTCCTTTTGACTTCTAGAACGTTGCAGAACTTCACAGATTACCTAACGATGGGTGTAGAGTACCTCGAGGCAGTCAAGCGAAGATTGCATGCCACAAAACAATGGTCCCCGGATGAAATTAGGGTATGATAGTTGCCCCTCTTTACTTATCTTTTATTGGAGATAAAAGCGAAGTAAATATAAGACACTAATTTCGTTCGAGCGGAACATTATTCGGCCAGTCAATATCCCGACCAGCGGAACCTGTCATTCAAAAAGAAAGAAAAGGCATCAAAAGTGTCAACAAAACTTCAGTGTCTTTGAAGCGATAAAGCGGGACAACCACGACACTTCCCTATGCCATCGAACTTGATCGTCCCTGCCCATTAGAGAAGAATCTCGTGCGTCGTCGGGTTTGAATGTCGTCGGACGACAAAAGCAAAAACCTGCAAAAATTTTGACAATAATCAGAATCGAACGACCAACATCATTTGGAGACTGTCAAATTCGTTCCCTTCGGTTGACGAAAGGTGCGGATGACCATGCAGTACCCCCGCATGTCATCGGACTTGCTGTCTCTAGATGACGAAAGGTACAGAAGACGGCGTTAGTCTCTGCACGTCAACGAGCTCATTTGCCCCTGGTTGACGAAAGGTGCAGAGGATGACGTTAGTCCCTGCACGTCAACGGGCTTGTTTGCCCCTGGTTGACGAAAGGTGGAGATAACCATACGGTACCCCCACATGTCATCGAACTTGCCGTCTCTAGATGACCAAAGGTGCAGAAGATGGCGTTAGTCTCTGCACGTCAACAGGCTCGCTTCCCCCAAGGTTGATGAAAGGTGTAGAGGATGACGTTAGTCCTTGCGCGTTAACAGGCTTGTTTGCCCCTGGTTGACGAAAGGTGCGGATAACCATACAGTACCCCCGCATGTCATCGGACTTGCCGTCTCGGGATGACAAAAGGTGCGGATAACCATACGGTACCCCCGCATGTCATCGGGCTCGTCGCCTCGGGATGACAAAAGGTGCAGAAGACGACGTAAGTCTTTGTGCGTCAACGGGCTCGTTTGCCCTTGGTTGACGAAAGATGTAAGAGACGACGTTAGTCTCTGCACGTCAACGGGCTCGTTCGCCCCTGGTTGACAAAAGATGCGGATAACCATACGGTACCACCGCATGTCATCGGGCTTGCCGCCTCAGGATGACGAAAGATGCGTATAACCATACGGTACCCCCGCATGTCATCGGACTTGCCATCTCGGGATGACAAAAGGTGCGGATAACCATACGGTACCCCCGCATGTCATCAGGCTCGTCGCCTCGGGATGACAAAAGGTGCAGAAGATGATGTAAGTCTCTGCACGTCAACGGACTCGTTTGCCCCTTGTTGACGAAAGATGCAGGAGACGACGTTAGTCTCTGCGCGTCAACGGACTCGTTCACCCCTGGTTGACAAAAGATGCAAATAACCATACGGTACCCCTGCATGTCATCGGGCTTGCCGCCTCAGGATGACGAAAGGTGCGTATAACCATACGATACCCCCGCATGTCATCGGGCTTGCCGCCTCGGAATGACCAAGGTGCGGATAACCATACGGTACCTCCGCATGTCATCGGGCTCGTCGCCTCGGGATGACAAAAGGTGCAGAAGACGATGTAAGTCTCTGCACGTCAACGGGCTTGTTTGCTCCTGATTGACGAAAGGTGCAGGAGACGACGTTAGTCCCTGTATGTCAACGGGCTCGTTCGCCCCTAGTTGACAAAAGATGCGGATAGCCATACGGTACCCCCGCATCTCATCAGGCTTGCCGCCTCAGGATGACGAAAGGTGCCGATAACCAGATGGTACCCCCACATGTCATTGGGCTTGCCGCCTCGGGATGAAGAAAGGTGCGAATAACCATACGGTACCCCGCATGTCATCGGGCTCGTTGCCTCGGGATGACAAAAGGTGCAGAAGACGACGTAATTCTCTGTGCGTCAATGGGCTTGTTTGCTCCTGGTTGACGAAAGGTGTAGGAGATGATGTTAGTCTCTGCGTGCTACTGGACTCTGAGTCTGACGGATAGCAAAAGAGTGTGTGTGGGTTACCGTATAGGGCGTCTCTACGTGCCAACGGACTCATGGGTCACGATAGCGAAAGGTGGGGCGGTTGACAAAAGCGGGGCTTTTGCTCCTACGTATCCTCAATCGCGATGAGGAATTCAGACCAACGTAGTTCTTGCTTTTGTGATGTGTGAGACTAAAATAGTCTCTACCGGGAGATGCTGACATCTCTAGAAAGGGTGCAGATGACCACATTGGCCTTTGCTTGTCAATCGAACTTGGGGTCTCCGAATGACGAGGTGTGGATAACCGTAAGGTGTCTCCGCATGCTACTGAACTCTTGAGTCATGATAGCAAAAGGTGGGGCGGTCGACAAAAGCTACGTAGTTCTTTCTTGTGAGACTAAAATAGTCTCGGTGTTCTTTAACTAAAATGCGAACGTGCTTTAGTAAAGAAGCAAAACTTCCAACTGATCAGAGCAAAATATGATTTTTTCCTTCTTTTTTTTATGAAAAACAATGTGTTTATCGGGGAAGGAGAGTATGCTGATAAAATTTTCTCATAACCACAAATGAGACTTTGGATGTTAGCGTTTCGTTTCTAAACGACCATTTAGAGGAAACACCGGGTCCAATTGAAATAGAAGAAAATCACTCAAAGTGTAATAATCTCACACAGGTAAGTGTTTCATCCTAGTTCTGAACCATAGATATGTCATGACTTGATTTTTCAAATCATTTCCTATCAAATCAAAGATTACACGCGTGATCATGGATCAATAGGACTTTTTCGAGAATGGTGTTTCGGTGAGGAATTTGGCTCTGAGTGTTTTGGCCTTTTCCTTTTCCGTTTTTGTTTAGTGCAGGGCGAAAAAGTCACCGACGCACAAGATTTTGGTTGGCAATCTAAGGGAGAGGAACACTTCAGGTTGTGGTTTCCTTTCTTTCCTTATTTGGTGGTGACAATTCTGTATTGTTCAGATATTGTCTGGTCCAAAGACCTTTCTGTATATTTTGTTTTCTTCCGATCTTTGATCGGAAATTTTCTTCTTTTTTTGCTTTCTTCCAATCTTGATTGGGAATTTTCTTCTTTTGCTTTCTTCCGATCTTTGGTCGGGAACTTTTTTTTCTTTGTTTTCTTCCGAGGGCAAGGATGGGCATTCTCACTCTGGGTCAAGGTTTATGGTAAGTTGGAATTTTGGCTCAAGGCTTGTAGAACAGCAGGACATGATATATGTCAGGGTGTGGGTTTGGCTAGCGGTTCGGGAATAAAGGGGATGTCCCACATTATTTCCATGACACACATGCAACAATGATGATTTGAAAATTTTATGCAAAACTGGTCATGCACGCACCCATGTGGACACTCAAGCATCAAGTTTTCATGGTCATGTGACACTAGGGCTCAGGATTCGTTTTTTCCTATTTAAGTCAACCCAGTGTTTCCAAAACATGTTCTTTTATCAATTCATGCATTCATCCGAGTCTATTTTGGGCGTTCGGGAAAATTTTCAAAGCATTCACCCTTCAGGTGTATACACATTTTTTTTCAAAAATTGGTGTTATGATCAGTGAATCTTTTCCAAAGAAAAGTTGGAAGTTAATTCTTTTCAAAAGCATGCTGACTTTTCAGTCGAAAGATATATTTTTTGTTCTTGTTTGGTTTTGTTTTTTTTTTCATGAGGTATTTTGCTACCTAAATATATATATATATATATATATATATATATATATATATATATATATATATATATATATATTTGTGAGGTATTTTTGCTATATACATGCGTATCCAAGGTATCTTGCTTGTTAGTGTTTAGCTCTACTGAGCTTTAAAAGATTGGCTAAGATTTTGTTAAAACATAAGCACTTAGACAATGAAGGAAAGCTGGAGTTGCTGCACATGATGTCCAACGTTATGTCAGGGAATGAGATCGGGCTGCACAATGCACAAGGCAAGATAAAATGTCAAATGAAGAATTGAAGTTGCAGGATCCACGATGTCGGATACAATGTCCTGACATCCTGCCCGAGAATACTGAAGTTGCTGTACAATGCAAGATAAAAGACAAGTGCAGAAGTGAAGCTGCAGGATCCACGATGTCGGATACAATGTCCTGACATCCTGCCCGAGAATACTGGAGTTGCTGTACAATGCAAGATAAGAGTCAAGTGCAGAAGTGAAGCTGCAGGATCCACGATGTCGGACACGATGTCCTGACATCCGGCCCGAAAATACTGGACATATAAATCTGTTATATCTTTAACAGATTATTGTGCAGTTAGCAAGAGATTAGAAGATCTATCTTTAGGAACGAATTACAAGATCATTAAAGTTCGAATTTCAAAGTAGAAGAGTTCGTTCAGGGATTAAAGATTAAAGATTAAAGATTCAAACTAAAAGATCAAAAGTTATCTTTTAGTTCTTTAACTGCAGATTTTTCAGAAGAAGATAGATCTCCTCCAGCATCAAGAACTTGCAGCCCAGAATCGTACACGGCTATATAATCATGGAGGCTGCACGAGTTCTGTACCAAGTCCGGGATCGAAGAGTTAGTTTGTGAGTTTTTGGGACTTGAGTCTTTTGTGAGCCACCTTGATGGTACCCTAACATCAAGTGTTGGACCTATGTGTGTAGAGTTGATCTCTTGTGTCTAGAGTTGATCTCTAGTGTGTAGAGTTGATCTCTTTTGTTCAGAGTTGATCTCTGGTGTGTCTTTGACTTAATTGTAAACACGGGAGTGTGAGTGAGAGGGAGTGAGCGGAGGTTCTCATATCTAAGAGTGGCTCTTAGGTAGAGATCGCACGGGTAGTGGTTAGGTGAGAAGGTTGTAAACAGGGGCTGTTAGACCTTGAACTAACACTATTGAGAGTGGATTTCCTCCCTGGCTTGGAGCCCCCAGATGTAGGTGAGGTTGCACCGAACTGGGTAAACAATTCTCTTGTGTTATTTACTTGTTTAATCTGTTCATACGGACACATATAATCTGCATGTTCTGAAGCGTGATGTCGTGACATCCTGTACGACATCTGTCCCCTGGTATCAGAATTTCAATTATCAAGTGTTGGACCTATGTGTGTAGAGTTGATCTCTTGTGTCTAGAGTTGATCTCTAGTGTGTAGAGTTGATCTCTTTTGTTCAGAGTTGATCTCTGGTGTGTCTTTGACTTAATTGTAAACACGGGAGTGTGAGTGAGAGGGAGTGAGCGGAGGTTCTCATATCTAAGAGTGGCTCTTAGGTAGAGATCGCACGGGTAGTGGTTAGGTGAGAAGGTTGTAAACAGGGGCTGTTAGACCTTGAACTAACACTATTGAGAGTGGATTTCCTCCCTGGCTTGGAGCCCCCAGATGTAGGTGAGGTTGCACCGAACTGGGTAAACAATTCTCTTGTGTTATTTACTTGTTTAATCTGTTCATACGGACACATATAATCTGCATGTTCTGAAGCGTGATGTCGTGACATCCTGTACGACATCTGTCCCCTGGTATCAGAATTTCAATTGGTATCAGAGCCAACACTCGAAATCACAGAGTGAGATCTAGGGAGATAAATTCTGATGAACATGGAGAAAGAAGGCGGACCAGTGAACAGACCACCAATTCTCGATGGAAGCAACTATGAATACTGGAAAGCAAGAATGGTGGCCTTCCTCAAATCACTGGATAGCAGAACCTGGAAAGCTGTCATCAAAGGCTGGGAACATCCCAAGATGCTGGACACAGAAGGAAAGCCCACTGATGAATTGAAGCCAGAAGAAGACTGGACTAAAGAAGAGGACGAATTGGCACTTGGAAACTCCAAAGCTTTGAATGCACTATTCAATGGAGTTGACAAGAACATCTTCAGACTGATCAACACTTGCACAGTGGCCAAAGATGCATGGGAGATCCTGAAAATCACTCATGAAGGAACCTCCAAAGTGAAGATTTCCAGATTGCAACTCTTGGCTACAAAATTCGAAAATCTGAAGATGAAGGAGGAAGAGTGTATTCATGACTTCCAGATGAACATTCTTGAAATTGCCAATGCTTGCACTGCCTTGGGAGAGAGGATAACAGATGAAAAGCTGGTGAGAAAGATCCTCAGATCCTTGCCTAAGAGATTTGACATGAAAGTCACTGCAATAGAGGAGGCCCAAGACATTTGTAACATGAGAGTAGATGAACTCATTGGTTCTCTTCAAACCTTTGAGCTAGGACTCTCGGATAGGGCTGAAAAGAAGAGCAAGAATCTGGCTTTCGTGTCCAATGATGAAGGAGAAGAAGATGAGTATGACCTGGATACTGATGAAGGTCTGACAAACGCAGTTGTGCTCCTTGGAAAGCAGTTCAACAAAGTGCTAAACAGAATGGACAAGAGGCAGAAACCACATGTCCAGAACATCCCTTTCGACATCAGGAAAGGCAGTAAATACCAGAAAAAATCAGATGTAAAGCCCAGTCACAGCAAAGGAATTCAATGCCATGGGTGTGAAGGCTATGGACACATCATAGCTGAATGTCCCACTCATCTCAAGAAGCACAGGAAAGGACTCTCTGTATGTCAATCTGATACAGAGAGTGAACAAGAAAGTGATTCTGACAGAGATGTGAATGCACTCACTGGGATATTTGAAACTGCTGAAGATTCAAGTGATACAGACAGTGAAATCACTTTTGATGAGCTTGCTACATCCTATAGAAAACTATGCATCAAAAGTGAGAAGATCCTTCAGCAAGAAGCACAACTGAAGAGGGTCATTGCAGATCTGGAAGCTGAGAAGGAGGCACATAAAGAGGAGATCTCTGAGCTTAAAGGTGAAGTCGGTTTTCTGAACTCTAAGCTGGAAAACATGACAAAATCAATAAAGATGCTGAACAAAGGCTCAGATACACTTGATGAGGTGCTGCTGCTTGGAAAGAATGCTGGAAACCAGAGAGGACTTGGATTTAATCCTAAGTCTGCTGGCAGAACGACCATGACAGAATTTGTTCATGCCAAAAACAGGACTGGAGCCACGATGTCACAACATCGGTCTCGACATCATGGAACGCAGCAGAAAAAGAGCAAAAGAAAGAAGTGGAGGTGTCACTACTGTGGCAAGTATGGTCACATAAAGCCCTTTTGCTATCATCTACATGGCCATCCACATCATGGAACTCAAAGTAGCAACAGCAGAAAGAAGATGATGTGGGTTCCAAAACACAAGGCTGTCAGTCTTGTTGTTCATACTTCACTTAGAGCATCAGCTAAGGAAGATTGGTACCTAGATAGCGGCTGTTCCCGACACATGACAGGAGTCAAAGAATTCCTGCTGAACATTGAGCCCTGCTCCACTAGTTATGTGACATTTGGAGATGGCTCTAAAGGAAAGATCATTGGAATGGGAAAGCTAGTTCATGATGGACTTCCTAGTCTGAACAAAGTACTGCTGGTGAAGGGACTGACTGCAAACTTGATCAGCATCAGTCAGCTGTGTGATGAAGGATTCAATGTAAACTTCACTAAGTCAGAATGCTTGGTGACAAATGAGAAGAGTGAAGTTCTAATGAAGGGCAGCAGATCAAAGGACAATTGTTACCTATGGACACCCCAAGAAACCAGCTACTCCTCCACATGTCTATCCTCCAAAGAAGATGAAGTCAAATTATGGCATCAAAGGTTCGAACATCTGCACTTAAGAGGCATGAAGAAAATCATTGACAAAGGTGCTGTGAGAGGCATTCCCAATCTGAAAATAGAAGAAGGCAGAATTTGTGATGAATGTCAGATTGGAAAGCAAGTCAAGATGTCCCACCAGAAGCTTCAACATCAGACCACTTCCAGGGTGCTGGAACTACTTCACATGGATTTGATGGGGCCTATGCAAGTTGAAAGCCTTGGAGGAAAGAGGTATGCCTATGTTGTTGTGGATGATTTCTCCAGATTTACCTGGGTTAACTTTATCAGAGAGAAATCAGAAACCTTTGAAGTATTCAAGGAGTTGAGTCTAAGACTTCAAAGAGAAAAGGACTGTGTCATCAAGAGAATCAGGAGTGACCATGGCAGAAAGCTTGAAAACAGCAGGTTCACTGAATTCTGCACATCTGAAGGCATCACTCATGAGTTCTCTGCAGCCATTACACCAGAACAGAATGGCATAGTTGAAAGGAAAAACAGGACCTTGCAAGAGGCTGCTAGGGTCATGCTCCATGCCTATAATCTCTGGGCTGAAGCCATGAACACAGCATGCTACATCCACAACAGAGTCACACTGAGAAGAGGGACTTCAACCACCCTGTATGAAATCTGGAAAGGGAGGAAGCCATCTGTCAAGCACTTCCACATCTTTGGAAGTCCATGTTACATCTTGGCAGATAGAAAGCAAAAGAGAAAGATGGATCCCAAGAGTGATGCAGGAATAGTCCTGGGATACTCTACAAACAGCAGAGCATATAGAGTATTCAATTCCAGAACCAGAACAGTGATGGAATCCATCAATGTGGTTGTTGATGATCTGTCTCCAGCAAGAAAGAAGGATGTCGAAGAAGATGTCAGAACATCGGGAGACAATGTAGCAGATGCAGCTAAAAGTGGAGAAAATGCAGAAAACTCTGATTCTGCTACAGATGAATCAAACATCAACCAACCTGACAAGAGACCCTCCATTAGAATCCAGAAGATGCACCCCAAGGAGCTGATTATAGGGGATCCAAACAGAGGAGTCACTACAAGATCAAGGGAGATTGAAATTGTCTCCAACTCATGCTTTGTCTCCAGAATTGAGCCCAAGAATGTGAAAGAGGCACTGACTGATGAGTTCTGGATCAATGCTATGCATGAAGAAGTCTATGTGGAGCAGCCAAAGGGATTTGCAGATCCAACTCATCCAGATCATGTATACAGGCTCAAGAAGGCTCACTATGGATTGAAGCAAGCTCCAAGAGCTTGGTATGAAAGGCTAACAGAGTTCCTTACTCAGCAAGGGTATAGGAAGGGAGGAATTGACAAGACTCTCTTTGTCAAGCAAGATGCTGAAAACTTGATGATTGCACAGATATATGTTGATGACATTGTGTTTGGAGGGATGTCGAATGAGATGCTTCGACATTTTGTTCAACAGATGCAATCTGAATTTGAGATGAGTCTTGTTGGAGAGCTGACTTATTTTCTGGGACTTCAAGTGAAGCAGATGGAGGACTCCATATTCCTCTCACAAAGCAGGTATGCAAAGAACATTGTCAAGAAGTTTGGGATGGAGAATGCCAGCCATAAAAGAACACCTGCACCTACTCACTTGAAGCTGTCAAAGGATGAAGCTGGCACCAGTGTTGATCAAAGCCTGTACAGAAGCATGATAGGGAGCTTACTATATTTAACAGCTAGCAGACCCGACATCACCTATGCAGTAGGTGTTTGTGCAAGATATCAAGCCAATCCCAAGATAAGTCACTTGATTCAAGTAAAGAGAATTCTGAAATATGCAAATGGCACTAGTGACTATGGGATTATGTACTGTCATTGTTCAAATTCAATGCTGGTTGGGTATTGTGATGCTGATTGGGCTGGGAGTGCAGATGACAGAAAAAGCACTTCTGGTGGATGCTTCTATTTGGGAAACAATCTTATTTCATGGTTCAGCAAGAAGCAGAACTGTGTGTCCCTATCTACAGCAGAAGCCGAGTATATTGCAGCAGGAAGCAGCTGTTCACAGCTAGTTTGGATGAAGCAGATGCTGAAGGAGTACAATGTCGAACAAGATGTCATGACATTGTACTGTGACAACATGAGTGCTATTAATATTTCTAAAAATCCTGTTCAACACAGCAGAACCAAGCACATTGACATTAGACATCACTATATCAGAGATCTTGTTGATGATAAAGTGATCACACTGAAGCATGTTGACACTGAGGAACAAATAGCAGATATTTTCACAAAGGCTTTGGATGCAAATCAGTTTGAAAAACTGAGGGGCAAGCTGGGCATTTGTGTGCTAGAGGAATTATAGCAACTACAGCAATCTGAACGTGCCCAAACGAATCACTTAACATTAATAGCACGTTCACTACTGAACCAAGGAAAATTCGACCGTTGCTTCACACGACCCTCTACATTCCTCATTCAAATTTATATCTGCTTGGCATTCGTGTTTTTACCAGCATTTCACAATAGCCTTCTGAGATTTACGAAATCATTCCAAACGCTCTGCTTTTCCATGGCTACCTCACCAAAAGAAACTTCCGCTTCTGGTTCACCCGCTGTACCATCATCTCCGCACCAGGAACAACCGGAATTCAACATTCAACCCATACAAATAATTCCTGGTCAAGCTTCAGTCCCTGAGAAACTGATTCCCAGAAGACAACAGGGGGTGAAGATTGCTGAAAACCCTAGCCCTGCAACAAGTCCTAGGGAAGTAGACACGGAGATAGACAAGAAAATACGCAGCATTGAGAGTAGCATCTTGAAAGACGCCTCTGTTCCTGAAGCTGATGAAGATGTCCCAACATCGTCCAACCCAAATGTTTCTGTGCCTGATGTCAAGAAAGATGTTCCAACATCTTCCGCTCCAAATGCTGAAGCACTCCCTTCACCCAGTGAAGAGGGATCAACTGAGGAAGATGATCAAGCCGCAGAGGAGACTCCTGCACCACGGGCACCAGAACCTGCTCCAGGTGATCTCATTGACTTAGAAGAAGTCGAATCTGATGAAGAACCCATTGCCAACAGGTTGGCACCTGGCATTGCAGAAAGGTTACAAAGCAGAAAAGGGAAGACCCCCATTAAGAGGTCTGGACGAATCAAAACAATGGCCCAGAAGAAGAGTACTCCAATCACTCCTGCCACATCCAGAAGAAGCAAGGTTGCTATCCCCTCCAAGAAAAGGAAAGAAATTTCCTCATCCGATTCTGATGATGATGTCGAACTAGATGTCTCGACATCTAAGAGGGCCAAGAAATCTGGAAGAAAGGTGCCTGAAAATGTTCCTGATGCACCATTGGACAACATCTCTTTCCACTCCATTGGCAATGTTGAAAAGTGGAAATATGTGTATCAACGCAGACTTGCGGTTGAAAGAGAACTGGGAAGAAATGCCTTGGATTGCAAGGAGATCATGGACCTCATCAAGGCTGCTGGACTGCTGAAGACTGTCAGCAAGTTGGGAGATTGTTATGAAGGCTTAGTCAGGGAATTCATTGTCAACATTCCCTCTGACATATCTAACAGAAAAAGTGATGAGTATCAAAAGGTGTTTGTCAGAGGAAAGTGTGTTAAATTCTCCCCTGCTGTGATTAACAAGTATCTGGGCAGACCTACTGATGGAGTGATAGAAATTGCTGTTTCTGAGCATCAAATTGCCAAGGAAATCACTGCCAAACAAGTCCAGCATTGGCCAAAGAAAGGGAAGCTTTCAACAGGAAAGCTAAGTGTGAAGTATGCTATTCTGCACAGGATTAGAGCTGCAAACTGGGTTCCCACCAATCATACTTCCACTGTTGCCACAGGATTGGGTAAATTTCTGGTATTTGGAACCAAGTCCAAATTTAATTTTGGAAACTATATATTTGATCAAACTGTTAAGCATTCAGAATCTTTTGCTGTCAAATTACCCATTGCCTTCCCTACTGTATTATGTGGCATTATGTTGAGTCAGCATCCCAATATGTTAAACTACACTGACTCTGTGATGAAGAGAGAATCTCCTCTATCCCTGCATTACAAACTGTTTGAGGGGACACATGTCCCAGACATTGTCTCGACATCTGTCTCGACATCAGGGAAAGCTGCTGCTTCAGGTGCTGTGTCCAAGAATGCTCTGATTGCTGAACTCAAGGACACATGCAAGGTGCTGGAAGCAACCATCAAAGCCACCACAGAGAAGAAGATGGAGCTAGAACTGCTGATCAAAAGGCTCTCAGAGAGTGGCATTGATGATGAAGAAGCAGCTGAGGAAGAAGGAGAAGCAGCTGAAGAAGAAGAAGAAGCTGCTGAGGAAGAGGAAGATGCAGCAGAAGAGACAGAATCAGATGATGATTCTGAAGCCACCCCATGATCATCAGACCTTTAATTTTGTTCTTCACTGTTACTAGATATAGGGGCATGTCCCTTTGATCAATTCATTGTTACTGGTCTGTAATATTTGCACATTAATTTCATGCATCCTACTTTTGCCAAATTTATGTCTAAAAAGGGGGAGTAATAGTATGATGCTTGCTATTATGCATGATTTTGAGTAGTAGGATACTATGTATGATGTATGGCAGTAGGAAACGATGCATGCATGATTCATGATTTTGAGGGGGAGCTGTATGACGTTGAGGGGGAGACTGCTGCTGCTGATGAGACTGCTGCTGCTGATGATGACTGATGTTTGATGTAAGCTACTAGAAGATGCTGCAGTAGGAGCATAAAGACAGGGGGAGCAGATAGCGGATGTCACATGAGATGTCTTGACATCCTGGAGAAGACTAGTAGCTGATAGAAGATGCTGCAGTAAGCATGGAGACAGGGGGAGCAGTAGCAGAAAGCTGATGTCACGAGAGATGTCTTGACATCCTGGAGAAGACTTGTAGATTTGCAACTTGAAGAATTTCCGCTGTGCTTGATTACTCTGATAATGGAAGTTGCTGATCCCACTTGCATAACTGCTCGTACCTGCTCAGGAAGTGTCTAAGTATGTTTTAGACAAAATTTGCCAAAGGGGGAGATTGTTAGTGTTTAGCTCTACTGAGCTTTAAAAGATTGGCTAAGATTTTGTTAAAACATAAGCACTTAGACAATGAAGGAAAGCTGGAGTTGCTGCACATGATGTCCAACGTTATGTCAGGGAATGAGATCGGGCTGCACAATGCACAAGGCAAGATAAAATGTCAAATGAAGAATTGAAGTTGCAGGATCCACGATGTCGGATACAATGTCCTGACATCCTGCCCGAGAATACTGAAGTTGCTGTACAATGCAAGATAAAAGACAAGTGCAGAAGTGAAGCTGCAGGATCCACGATGTCGGATACAATGTCCTGACATCCTGCCCGAGAATACTGGAGTTGCTGTACAATGCAAGATAAGAGTCAAGTGCAGAAGTGAAGCTGCAGGATCCACGATGTCGGACACGATGTCCTGACATCCGGCCCGAAAATACTGGACATATAAATCTGTTATATCTTTAACAGATTATTGTGCAGTTAGCAAGAGATTAGAAGATCTATCTTTAGGAACGAATTACAAGATCATTAAAGTTCGAATTTCAAAGTAGAAGAGTTCGTTCAGGGATTAAAGATTAAAGATTAAAGATTCAAACTAAAAGATCAAAAGTTATCTTTTAGTTCTTTAACTGCAGATTTTTCAGAAGAAGATAGATCTCCTCCAGCATCAAGAACTTGCAGCCCAGAATCGTACACGGCTATATAATCATGGAGGCTGCACGAGTTCTGTACCAAGTCCGGGATCGAAGAGTTAGTTTGTGAGTTTTTGGGACTTGAGTCTTTTGTGAGCCACCTTGATGGTACCCTAACATCAAGTGTTGGACCTATGTGTGTAGAGTTGATCTCTTGTGTCTAGAGTTGATCTCTAGTGTGTAGAGTTGATCTCTTTTGTTCAGAGTTGATCTCTGGTGTGTCTTTGACTTAATTGTAAACACGGGAGTGTGAGTGAGAGGGAGTGAGCGGAGGTTCTCATATCTAAGAGTGGCTCTTAGGTAGAGATCGCACGGGTAGTGGTTAGGTGAGAAGGTTGTAAACAGGGGCTGTTAGACCTTGAACTAACACTATTGAGAGTGGATTTCCTCCCTGGCTTGGAGCCCCCAGATGTAGGTGAGGTTGCACCGAACTGGGTAAACAATTCTCTTGTGTTATTTACTTGTTTAATCTGTTCATACGGACACATATAATCTGCATGTTCTGAAGCGTGATGTCGTGACATCCTGTACGACATCTGTCCCCTGGTATCAGAATTTCATTGCTACCGAAACATACATATATATGTTTTGTGAGGTATTTTTGCTATATACATGCATATCCAAGGTATCTTGCTACCTAAACATACCTCACAATATATATATATATATATATATATATATATATATATATATATATATATATATATATATATATATTGTGAGGTATTTGTTTGCTACCTAAATTACATACATGCGTATCTAACTTCCTAAACCACATACATATATTTTGTGTGGTATGGCTACCTTCCGAGCTTGTGCTTGTTTTATTCAAATTCCTAGGATCATGAGCAACTAGGTGTGTCCTACTAGGTTGCCTCCTAGTAGCGCTTCTTTAATGTCTTGAGCTGGACGCATGATGACTTGTCGGTCACGGACCTAGTACTTTGCTTACCTTTGGCTTTGGACTTGGTCGCCTATTGGTCGGCCATGTGTCGTAGGCAACGCTCTAACCTTTTTGTGGATGAGCTGAGGTGAACTCTAGAGGAGGTGGCGGTGCGCCTGTTGCCCACTAATGTGGTGCCTCGCCCTGCGCCTTCCTGGGGCGCAGTATTTCTCGATGAAAGTCTAGTTAATAGGGGGCCTAATGACCTTGTTGGGGACGACGAGCACTCCGTAGAACTGACATAGGCCTGTAATCAGAGCCAGAAACCCCAGGACCTTGTTGGACTTCTTCGACTCCACTGGGTGTCTTGCGGGCGCGATCCCTGCAAACAATAGATGACATCAGAAATTAGTTGAGCGATGTGCATACTTACCTATGTCACGATGGCATGACCTTGCTGGGGGGAACGGGCACCCTGTAGGACTGACAGAGGCCCGTAACCAGAGCTGGAAACCCTAGGGCCCTGTTGGACTCCTCCGGGTCCACTGAGTGTCTTGTGGGTGCGATCCCTGCAAATAATAGATGGCATCAAAAATCAGTTGAACCATATGCATACTTACCTATGTCAGGACGGCACAGACCAACTGATACTACCGCAGGGGTAGACTGTCTGAAGAAGAGACGTGCAATCCTCTGAAGGCGAGGGCGTGCAGCCCTCTGAAGGTGAGGATGTGTAGTCCTCTGACGGTGAGGACGTGCAGTCCTCTGAAGGTGAGGACATGTAGTCCTCTAAAGGTGAGGGCATGCAGCCCTCTGATGGCGAAGACGTGTAGTCCTTTAAAGGTGAGGGCGTGCAGCCCTCTGATGGTAGGCACGTGTAGTCCTATGAAGGCGAGGGCGAGCAGCCCTTCGAAGACGAGGACATGCAGTCCTCTGAAGGCGAGGGCGTGCAGCCCTCTGAAGGTGAGGACGTGGAGTCCTCTGAAGGTGAGGATGTGCAGTCCTCTGAAGGCGAGGACATGTAGTCCTTTGAAGGTGAAGGCGTGCAGCCCTCTGATGGAGAAGACATGTAGTCCTCTAAAGGTGAGAGCGTGTAGTCCTCTGAAGGCGAGGGCGAGTAGCCCTTCGAAGACGAGAATGTGTAGTGCTCTAAAGGTGAGGGCGTGCAACCCTCTGAAGGTGAGGGCGTGCAACCCTCTGAAGGTGAGGGCGTGCAACCCTCTGAAGGTGAGGACGTGCAGTCCTCTAAAGGTGTGGACGTGCAGTCCTCTGAAGGTGAGGACGTGCAATCCTGTAAAGGCGAGGACGTGTAGTCCTCTGAAAGTGAGGGCGTGCAGCCCTCTGACAGTGAGGATGTGTAGTCCTCTAATGGTGAGGGCGTGCAGCCCTCTAATGGCGAGGATGTGTAGTCCTCTAAAGGTGAGGGCGTGCAGCCCTCTGAAGGTGAGGACGTGTAGTCCTCTGAAGGCGAGGACGTGTAGTCCTCTGAAGGCGAGGGCGTGTAGCCCTCTAAAGGCGAGGATATGTAGTCCTCTGAAGGCGAGGACGTGTAGTCCTCTGAAGGCGAGGGCGTGTAGCCCTCTGAATGCGAGGACGTGTAGTCCTCTGAAGGTGAGGACGTGTGGTCCTCTGAAGCCGAGGACGTGTAGTCCTCTGAAGGTGAGTACTTGTAGTCCTCTGAAGGTGAGTACCTGTAGTCCTCTGATGGGGAGGACGTGTAGTCCTCTGAAGGTGAGGACGTGTAATCCTCTGAAGGTGAGGGCATGCAGCCCTCTGAAGGCGAGGACGTGTAGTCCTCTGAAGGTGAGGGCATGCAGCCCTCTGATGGCGAGGATGTGTAGTCCTCCGATGGCGAGGACACGTAGCCCTCTGAAGGCGAGGACGTGTAGTCCTCTGATGGTGAGGGCGTGTAGCCCTCTAAAGGCTAGGACGTGTAGTCCTCTAAAGGCAATAGGTTCTAGTACCCAAGGGTCCACCCTTATGAGAAAGCATGAGATTGACTCATTGAGAGGGCCGGTCATCCCAAATTCATAAGATTGGACATTAGATGTAGGAAATCTATGCAGTTAACATGATTTTTAGGGATCCAGATGCATGCAACCTTTGTCGTGAAATTTGGTAAATGCGAACTTCATATGAAACAATGCAATGTAAAGGAAAGTTGTACAATGTTCATGACATTCATTCCCTATTTTATGATTTTGATTTTTATTTAATTTTTTGGGAAAACACAGATTGACTGTCCTTTTGAAAAAGGTGATAATTCTTGCAACCTTATCCTATCTTTTGCAAATCTCTCTGGGAACTCCCTCAGAGTGTATGTTCTGTTTGATTTAGTCACTTGACCAATGTGGAGTGACGACAATGAAGTCGTTCGACGTTTAATCAATCGATTGAAATTCCAGGGTTTGTCCCCCCATTTTTTTGTTTAAAAACATCAACGGGTGATAACTTTTGACCTGCCCCTATGTTCACTTGAGGCTCATGCACGATGCCCCTCATTGCCTCAGTGTAAGGCTTTGAGGTACCAATCATTGTCTTTCGTCATGACCTTGTAGTAGGGAACCTATTGGGTGAGAACTTCTAATCTGCCCCTAGGTTCACTTAAGGTTTATGCATGGTGCCTTACATTGCCCCAGTGTAGGGCTCTAAGGTAACCATCATTGTTTTGTTTCCACAACCTTGTAGCAAGGAAGAATGAAAGAAGCAGTTGATTCTTGCAAAAAGAATTTTCCAAGGATGAGAAATAGTTGAAAATTTTTTCAGTTGACGGATTAAGTCAAATGACTCCTATTCTTGATAACTCACTTCTCTCTAAAAAGACAAACTTTCCGAAATTATAAAATGAGGTCACATGAACGTCTATATTTTACTTGAAAACACAGTCAATTAAATGCTTTTTTCCTTTTCTTTTAGAACTTTTTTGCTTTACTCGTTGTTTACGGCATCCTCACCAAATGTGTAGCACGATTAATTTCTGATTGTACGGTTTTGGAAGTCCAAACTCAGGAGCGCATGTCGCTTGAGCAAACAAACCAATGGCTTGCACCTACATTCCAGTGGAAGCAAAGATGTAATTACAAGAGGATGAGGGACAAAGATGTCAAATTTATCCATTTTATTTAGCATTGTAATTGTAGTTTACAATAATGACATAAACTTGAAAATCCTAATGAGTCATTAGAGACATCTAACAGCAGCTTTCAAAATTGCCCCATGTGTGGTGTCGTTTGTCAATGTTAGGATTCACAAGCGATTCTCCTCAAATTTCAGCCAGCCCGCATCAATTAAACTTTGCACCTTACGCTTCAAGGTCATACAGTGCTCAATGGAATGTCCCGGAACTCCTCCATGATATGCACATGTTGCGTTCGAGTCGTATCCTCAGAAAAATGGAGGTTGAGGAAACCTAGCAGGGGTTATGGCTACCATTGCATTATCAAGTAGATAAGGGAGCAAGTTAGCATAGGACACCAGAATTGGGGTGACTTCTACAGGCTTTTTGCTGCAAAATTCCTTCCTTGGTTGGTGTTTTGGTTCGTGCTAAATGTGGTGTTTAGCATTGGTTGTGTGGTAGGTGGGTTTTGTGGTTGATTTAGGGATGGCCTTTGTGGATAACTGGGTGGTGGATAAGGAGAAGGGTTGTTATTGGCTGAGTAATGACATTGTTAGGTTGGTGGGAAACTTGGCCGTATAGGAATGGCAGTCACAGCATGGGTTTCTCCCTCATTCTCACCCTTTTCATTTGCCCCAGGTTTTTTTGCTTTTCTCAAAGCCTGATAATCAGATTTGCCTCTTTTCAGACCCACTTTGATCATTTCGCCAACGAAGACCAAATCTGGAAAGCTTGAAGGTGTGTAACCCACCATTTTTCATAATAGAACACTGGTAACGTGTCTACTATCATTGTTATCATTTCTTTCTCCATCATTGAGGGAACCACTTATGCTGCCAGATCCCTCCACCATTGGGTGTATTCTTTGAAAGATCTGTGCCCTTTCTTGCATATGCTCTATAGTTGCATCCTATCCGGAGCCAAATTAGAATTATACTGATACTGCCTAATGAAGGCAACCATTAGGTCCTTCCAAGAATAGACTCGGGAAGGTTCCAAGTTAGTATAACAGTTGACAGCTGCCCCAGTAAGACTTTCTTGGAAGAAATGTATCAACAGTTTCCCATCTTTTTCATATGCTCCCATCTTCTTACAATACATCTTTAGATGGTTCTCTGGGCAAGTAGTCCCCTTGTACTTGTCAAAGTCCGACACCTTGAACTTGGGAATGACCATGTTTGGGTACTAGGAACAACTCTTCTACGTCAGTAAAGGCATAATCTCTGCCTCCTTCAACGACCCTGAGCCTTTCCTCTAGATGATCCAACTTCTCCCATTTCTGCCATAGCATGGAATGAATGTTGAGCAATGCAACCAATGAAAAGCATGGATGTATGCGAATGATGCATAGTTGAAGTGTTGTGAATTTTTACGTAGGACATGGGGTTGAATCAATTTAGATTTTCAACATGGTCCATGACATCTTTGTCAAGATGAAACTGGAAGTAACAAGGACATCAACAATCCTAAATGTGTTTGGCAGTAGACGAAGCGGCGATGTAACTCGATCTATCTTTTGTCCCAATTTTTGCAAGGTGGTTACTTCCATGCTTCAACTTGACTTGATGAACCTTTTCGTAAAAGCATGAGCTTGGTTCAACCCTATAATCCAAGGAATGGCAATTCTGATCGCCAATACTTCAACAACATTTCATAGGGATGAAAGACTCGAGAATACGCATGCTATGAGATTGAGATGCCCCAAGAAACATCATTTCCTAGTTAACCACGCATTAGGTACCATGCTCAATCATTTTGTTTTGTTGTTTTTTTTTTAGAAATGGGTTTATGATCCCAACATGGTTGGCTCATGGTACCTAACACATGCAACTAAGAATGTAGTCTGAATTTTCACACTTCCTTTTTTTGTTTTTGTTTTGCAGAGGAAAACGCAAGGATCATGCATGAGCAAACATGAAAACAAAAGGTATGCAGTTTGTAGAACAAAAAGTATGTTGAACGCATATGCATGATGATGCAATGACTCATGCAAAATATGATGTTGGAATATGATAACGGGCAAATGCAGGAACGATATGTTCATTATGATGCCATGAAGAAATGCTTATGCGATGCATGATATGAATGCATTTACAGACACGAGAGCCCGGAAAATTATCTCTTCTTACTTGCGCATCGGGGGCGCAGTGCCCCATGTGTGTAGTTAAGAAGGTGATATGGACCCACCGGCTTCCCGTGACAAAAGATGAGACCAACATACAACGCATGCATGATGGCATGATGCAGATGCACAAAAGCGCAACAGGGGGATGTACACAACATGGCAATATCCTCAAATAATCATACAACAAAGGCGTACATGACATTTAAGTTATATGCATGGCAGTGTTTAAAAGGCACGTAGCTTGTTCACTTCGTGCCCCTATTTTAGGGACCTAAACGGGAGGAACCAAAAGGCTTTTAGTGATAATTCCCAAGGCGATCATATCTCTCTTGATGGTTTCTAGAGGTATCATCCCCTTCAAAAAAACATATTGTGGCAGTAGGGACTACCAGCAACAACATGCTATCAAAGAGAAAAACTCTAAATGAGGGTTCACTGTTATCAAGCAAGTCGGAGACCCAGCATGACCACAGATTCACCTTCACTCCTTATGTTCCCATGGACCCGGGTATAAGGCCCCTTTTCAACTCACCGTGTGTAAAAATAGTGTTGGTGTTTGTGTACATTTCAAAAACACACTAAAAGATATGTTGACAAGGAAGCACAAGTACATTCATCAGGAAAACACCGCAGTGGAAGGAAGTTGTAGTGTTGTGATCCAAAAGATTCTTCCACCTAAGCATAATGACCCTGGTAGTGTAACTATTCCTTGTTCAATAGGAGAAGTCAATGTGGGTAAGGCTCTGATTGATCTAGGAGCCAACATTAATTTGATGCCACTCTCCATGTGTAGAAGATTAGGAGAGTTGGAGATTATGCCCACTCGAATGACTCTACAATTAGCTGACCGATCCATTACCAGGCCCTATGGAGTAATTGAAGATGTATTGGTCAGGGTAAATCATTTTATCTTCCCAGCATAATTTATGGTTATGGATATCTCTGAAGATACTGGCATCCCTGTAATCTTAGGAAGGTCGTTCATGTTGACCGCAAGCTGCATAGTTGACATGGGGAAGAAGAAGCTGGAGTTAGGTTTTGAAGACCAGAAAATTGATTTCAACTTGTTTGTGGAAGACAAGTCTGCTCCAGAACACAATGTTTGATTGCAGGTAATGGGAGAAGGTCAAGAGGTTCTGAAGGTGAGAACCAAAACATGAGATTTCCCAGAGAGGTAAAAGCATCAAGCTAATAACGTTAAAGAAGCGCTTCCTGGGAGGCAACCTAGTTTTAATCTTTGTTGTGTTTGTTTTTCATGCATTTGATCATTAGGAACTTGCTATGTAAGCTGTACATAGGAGTATATCAGCCTATCTTTGAATGCTTAACATAAGGGTTTCAATTTCATGGAAAAAGGACTGAAAAATAACTCAGAAAATATTTTCTGAAAAAAAGCAGTCCTTCTGCTAAGCGCAAGCCTCGCGCTAAGCGCATCTCTGTTCATGTGCTAAGCCACGAGTCTTGAGCACTTAGCGCCCAACCCTTGCATCTAAGGCTGATTTAGTCCGCTAAGTTGGCCAAGGTTAAGCTAAGCTAACTTCAATTTGATTTGAATTCAGCTAAGCTTCAGCCTGATCGCTAAGCGACAGCTTATCCATGGCTAAGCGGGACCTATTGTCGCCAAGCACAATTCCTTATGGCCATAACTAAGGTCAATGAAGCTAAGAGCCAGTCATGGCAGCTAAGTGAGATTCTTTGCGGCAATATGAGTGCTAAGCGAGTACCTCTCAGCTAAGTGCGTGCTCCTCTGTACGTAAGATGCATCATTTTAGCTAAGCTGGCCAGAGCCAGCCTTAGCGAGAGTTGCAGCTTTTCTAATCTGCAGACCTCGCTAAGCGGGCGTACTCTGGTGCTAAGCCGAGTTTCTGTGCTAAAAAAAAATTTGAATTTGAAACGTCTGCTAAGCGCATGTGTTCACTAAGCGAGCCTGGTTGAGAAACCAAACGTCTCTCTTGCTCGCTTAGCGCAATGATCCGCTAAGCGAAAGTATCGAAAAACTGCTTAAGAGAGTGTAACAACAGTTACACTCACATTTGCCAGATTACAGAAACCTCGCATCTGCATTCTCTCTCTCCAAAAATTTGCACATTTTTCATTTGCACTTTCTTTGTGCATTTTCAACTTTGAAGCATCAACCATACACCATCCAAGTAAGTTCCTTGATTCTTTTTCTCTTTTTCATGTCTTAACTCTAGGGTAGAAGACTTTAACTGTAGCTTTAGATTTTTATGGCTTTTATGTTTTGTTAGAATTAATTTAAGATTAGGGCTATGTAAGCTTGTATACTGAATTGAGTATGGCGCACACATTGCATGTCTGATATGCCTTTTAGAGGCTTGAAAAGTGCGAGAAAATGAGTTGTGTTTTCTGCGTTTTCTGGAAAACGCGATGAACTCGCTAAGCGAGAATGCTGCGCTAAGCGAGTTCATCAATACTCATTGTATATAAGCGTTATCTGAAGAACTTGCTAAGCTCACTTACTGCGCTAAGCGAGTTCATATTTTGAGGATGAACACTCATCCTCTTGCTAAACTGCATGTGGCTAAGCGAGCTTGAATCCCTAAGCCCAAGTAACTTAACCATTTTTTTGGTGATAGCCGCGTGCTAAGCCGAGCATTCCTGAGCCAAGCGCAACTGGTTGCAGCATCCACTGAGCTAAGCGGGCTTCACTCGCTAAGCTCCCATAACTTAGTGAAAGTTTTGCTCAGTTTAGTGCCGCTAAGCGCAGCTTATCCTTGGCTAAGCGCAAATCCATGTGGCTAACCTTAGGCTTAGCGGGCTCGTTGCCAGCTTAGCCAACTTTGCAGACACTGTAACATAGCATTCTCCGCTAAGCGACACTCCTGTGTCACTAAGCCCAGTGTTGTTTTTTTGTGAAGCCTGCTAAGCGACCCATGTCTCGCTAAGTGGGTGTGTGTCTTTTACAAAGGCCAGCTAAGCGGACCATGTCTCGCTAAGCGGCCAGTGTCTTTTTCAGTTTATTTTTCAGTTTTTAAAATTATGGATAACTGTGTCCCGATTAAATGTTTGATTCCTTTGTCTGCAGATGTCTTCAAGGAAAAGAAAGAGCGTCAGTTCAAGGCCCACCACTCAATATGATACAAGAAGATTCCACTCTTTTGAGGCTTGGACCAGATATACTGACAATGTGTTGGGAAGACACATATTAGCTGAGAGGAAAGTGGAAATCTATCACACAGAGCTGGATGAATTCAAGGGCGAGCTGGAGAGGTGTAACTTTCACAAGCGCCTCACCAACTTTGCTGATAGTAGCATTGACCTCGCATTGGTGAAGGAGTTCTACGCCAAGCTCTACAGTCCCGAGGGGCCTTCACCTAAACAAGTCAGAATCCGAGGCCACTTAATAACGATTGATGCAGACAGCCTCAATGCCTTTCTAGAAACACCTGTGGTGCTTGCTGAGGGTGAATCTTTGCCCGCCTACTCAAGATACTACAGGATGCCTACTGACATTAGAGAAATTAAGGTTGCACTGTGCATACCCGGCCGAGGGTTTATTCTAAATGTTGAAGGTCACCCGGGGAAGATCCTCAGAAAAGATCTAACCACCCTTGCTCAGGTCTGGAGTGTTCTATCCTACTTCAACCTGGTTCCGACCTCCCACACATCGGATATGACTATGGATCGAGCTAGGTTAATCTTTGTCCTAGTTACTCAGCTGGACATGAATGTCAAAGCCCTCATTGCTAGGCAGATCACTTCTATGGCCCAGTCTAACTCCTCAAGACTCAGGTTTCCTGCTCTTATCACAGTTTTATGCAGGACCAGAGGAGTTGCCTCTGACAGTCTTGTCTTTGAACGTCTGAGCCCGGTCATTAATTTGGCCTACATAAGGAAGAATTGTTGGAACCCTAATGATCCAACAATTATTATCAGGGGGGCTAGAAGACCAAGGGCAAGGCCAGTTGAGGCTCCTTCTACATCAGCAGCTCCTCCTCCAGCTCATATTGTAGCAGCACCTTCTACCCTACCTCCTGCAGATTTTCAATGTTTCGAAGCCAAGCTTTGAAGCATACATCAAGGGCAGATTATTTTATTATAAAGCCTATAGCTGGTAGCGCCTCCAGACTCCATCCAGACGGCAGAACAATTTAATGAATGGGTAGCCTGGCCAGGGACTCAGCCTCCTCTTCACAGGGAAGACGAAGATCCCGCCGCTCAAGTACCCCATCAGCCGGAGGATGAGTCATCAAAGTCTTCCACTCTTGAGCCCTTGATCAGGAAGAGGAGGGTAGTTGTAACCTAGGATGCTGCAGCCACCTCTGAAAAGTCTCCTGAGGCCACTCCAGAGCCTCCGACACCAGTGGCAAATACCACTTCTCCCCAACAGGCAGCAAACCCTTCCACGCCTGAGGATCAAACCACCCCAGTCCTGTCTCCGAACACCTCTCCTGTAGCTACTCATGTACTTCATTTGTCGGAAGAGGAGGAGGGTTAGACACAGGACACCCAGAACCAATCACAGGATCTTTAAATTCCTGTTGATTTTTTTTTGCGCTTTTTGATCTATTAGTATAATTATGGTTTTAGTACATTATTTACTTCTTGTTAGTTTTATATATGAATAGTTAGTATGCTTATCCTGAAGCATCTGGAACAGTTTAACTTAACTTTTGTTGACATGACAGTGAAACACTCTATATGTTTCTGTGAACAATGGTTGTATGCTTTCATTTTGAATTGAATACATGATTTTGATGGAGTTTGTGTTTCCTTTCATGAGTTTGAGCAAGTATGTATGTTAGACAAAGAAAGAACAAGAATGTGAACTTGGAATTAGAATTGTTAGTCAGTAGACAGATTGAGTGTGAAAGAAAAAGCTTGAACCAAAACCGGTGAGAGTGTGACCTTAAACTGTGAGTGAACGACTAACCGTGAATAATGATCTTTGCATAAATCTCTAAATTTTAGAATGAAATGTATAAATGAGAACATGATGAAGGGGGAGATTGTAGAAGCAAAGCTTCATGGTGAATCAAAGGTGATTCAAAGGTGTTTTGATGATAACAATGATGATGACAAAGGTGATGACAAAAAGCTCAAAGATCAATCAAAGAACAACTCAAGTGAATCAAGAACAATTCAAGAGTTCAAGATAAGAATCAAGAAGAATTCAAGACTCAAGAAGAAAGTCTAGAGACAAGAATCAAGATTCAAGGTTCAAGATCTCAAGAATCAAGACTCAAGATTCAAGAATAAAGAGAAGACTCAATCAAGATAAGTATTAAAATGTTTTTTCAAAACTTTGAATAGCACATGAGTTTTTGACAAAACTTTTTACCAAAGAGTTTTTACTCTCTGGTAATCAATTACCATATTGTTGTAATCGATTACCAGTAGTAAAATGAGTTTGAAAAAGTTTTCAAACTGAATTTACAACGTTCCAATTATTTTCAAAAAGCTGTAATCGATTACAATGTTTTGGTAATCGATTACCAGTGCCCTTGAACGTTGAAATTCAAATTCAAATGTGAAGAGTCGCATCCTTTCACTTAAAAGCCTTGTGTAATCGATTACACTAATTTGGTAATCGATTACCAGTGACTGTTTCTGAATAAATCAAAAGATGTAACTCTTCAAAAGGTTTTTGACTTTTTCAAATTGGTTTTAAGTTTTTCTAAAAGTTATAACTCTTCTAAATGGTCTTCTTGACCAGACATGAAGAGTCTATAAAAGCAAGGCTTTGTTTTGCATTTCAAGAATCTTGAATACTTTTCCAATCATTTCATTACAATCCTTTACCAGTCTTGAATCTCTTTGAACTTCTTCTTCTTCTTTGTACCAAAATCATTCTGAAGTTTTCTAGTTTTCCAAACCTTGAAAACTTGTGCTATTCATCTTTTCATTCTCTTCTCCCTTTGCCAAAAAAAATTCGCCAAGGACTAACCGCCTGAATTCTTTTTGTGTCTCTCTTCTCCCTTTTCCAAAAGAACGAAGGACTAGCCGCCTGAATTCTTTTTGTGTCTCTCTTCTCCCTTTTCCAAAAGAACGAAGGACTAGCCGCCTGAATTCTTTTTGTGTCTCTCTTCTCCCTTTTCCAAAAGAACGAAGGACTAGCCGCCTGAATTCTTTTGTGTCTCCCTTTTCCCTTGTCAAAGAATTCAAAACGACACAGTCTGAGAATTCTTTTGATTCTTCCCATTCCCTAATAAAAAAGTTTTCAAAGGACTAACCGCCTGAGAATTCTTTTGTATCCCCATTCACAAAGTATCAAAGGTTTAACCGTCTGAGATCTTTGTCTCAACACATTGGAGGGTACATCCTTTGTGGTACAAGTAGAGGGTACATCTACTTGGGTTTGACTGAGAATTAGAGAGGGTACATCTCTTGTGGATCAGTTCTAGTGGAGGGTACATCCACTAGGTTCAAAGAGAACAAGGGAGGGTACATCCCTTGTGGATCTTTGCTTGTAAAAGGATTTTTACAAGGTTGAAAGAAATCTCAAGGACCGCAGGTCGCTTGGGGATTGGATGTCGGCACGAGTTGTTGCCGAACTAGTATAAAAACTCTTGTGTGTTTGTTTCCTTCTTCCCTACTCTTTTACTTTCCGCTGTGCATTTAATTTCCGCTTTTACTTTCTGTTAAGTTTCTCTTCTACTCCTCATTCTCTTAACAATTTAGTAAAAGCCTTAGAAGAGTAATTTTTAGTTAGTAAAGGTTTAGGAATAATTAATTCAACGCCCCCCTTCTTAATTATTCTGAGGCCACTCGATCCAACAATATTCTATCCAAAGCCATATCAGAATTGTACTGATACTGCCTAATGAAGGAAACCATTAGGTCATTCTAGGAACAGACCTAGGAAGGTTCCAGATTAGTATAGCAGGTGACGACTGCCCCAGTAAGACTTTCCTGGAAGAAATGTATCAATAGTTTTTCATCATTCGCGTATGCCCCTATTTTCTTGTAGTACATCTTGAGGTGATTCTTGGGGCAAGTGGTCCCTTGTACTTATTGAAATCTAGCACCTTGAACTTCGGAGGGATGACAATGTCGGGCACTAGGCACAGCTCTGCCATGTCGGCAAAAGCATAATATTTGCCTCCTTCAATGGCCCTTAGCCTTTCTTCTATATGATCAAATTTTTCCCACCGACAGCAAAATGTAAGGGTTGTGGTTGTGGTTGTGGATTAGAGAAAGGTGTAGGTGCCATGTGTGCATAGAACAAAAATATTTCTAACTAAAAATATAATAGATAGACATACACACACAAAACACAATAACATAGCAAAGGTAATATACAAATATGGACAAAACAAAAGATAAAAGAGAAAAGGGAACATAAATAAAGAAGAAGTCACGATAAAGCCTTGCACACTGATCGAATGGCTTAACTCTCTAACAAGTCCCCAGTGGAGTGGCCATCTGTCGTAACCTACCTCAGACGGGACGGCAAAAAGATAAGCCAAAGCATTCGTCTCCTAGGGAGAAAACGTGTGGAGTTGCCACCAACGTTTATTCGTCTCCTAGTTTGGGCTTCCCTTTTCTTCTTCCTTTCCTCTTCCTATGTTTTTTCCTCTATCCCAAACTTGCTGAACCCTTTAACCCCTCCCCTTTAACCCCTCCCCTACATGGCTATTTATAGAAAAAGCCATTTGGGGCAGAGGCAACTCGCCTTGGCGAGCTGGTTGCTTCATCTTGAAGGTATTAGTACGCCCAGGCGAGCTGGAGCTCACCCAGGTGAGCTAGTTACTTAAGGATGAAGGTATTTCATGGCCCAGGTGATTCAGATACTAGCCTGGGCAAGCTAGGGTCCAGAAATTTCTAGAAAATGACCATTTCGCCCTTTTCCTTGTGGTTTTCGTTCCTGGATTCGACAATCGATTTGAGCGATCTGTTAACCTTGCATTGCAATCAGTGTCAAATGATAAAAGCATTCCTCGAACAAAATTAGGGTCTGACAACATCTTAAGATCTTTAGCTCATTCAGAGGCTTATGTGTTATTTTCGAGATATTGAGTATTCTCTTTATGTATATGGAGGGGAACACAAGCTGGTTGTTTATAGAGAAAACACTTATAACCGCCTGTAATCGATTAAATCTACAAAGTAATTGATTACATAATCTTTTTAATCGATTAAACTATTCTTACCAACATCTTGAAATAACACAAGAACAATGTAATCGATTAGATACTCAAAGTAATCGATTAAAGTGTTGTTGTTCACTTTTGAACAACTAAACGAAAGAGAAGTAATCGATTAAACCACTTGGTAATCGATTAAAGCAAAGACTCCTGAATAAATCAGTCATTGTCTCAAACAATAGAGCAATAAATTATAAGATATCGTTAATTGATTAAATCGATACGAGACTCAACTCTTTAAGCTTCAAACAGCTTGTTGTAATCGATTACGATAAACTTGTAATCGCTTAAAACAGAGTTTTTGCCTCTTGAAGAAACTTTTCTTACTTAGAAACTTTTTTCTTCACACTAACTATGATGATGAATGATGCAAGATAGATATCATATGTACTAAGATGAAACATACAAGATAACAACCAATACAAATGCCACTCAAGGGAGTTAGGCATGTAAAAGTCAAAACATCTTCAAGCTTTTCCTTAACCTTCAAGCTTTGGCCTTTATGTTGTTCACCGTGTTGCTCATGTTGTGAAAAAGATGATGGAACTCAATAAACCAAGAGGGGGGGGGGGGTGAATTGGTTTTCAAAATAAAACATACCTCTTAAAAAATAGTTACAAAAAAACTTTTTGCATGGATCGTATCACAAAACAAATATGAATCGAACGTAATCAATACTTAATCAATCCTTCCGTAAACATGATCTTTCATTAACATCCTTTCTTTCATAATCATAAAACTTGAATCTTTGTGAAAAACTTGTTTAAAACTTGAATGAGTTTATTAAACCTTGAATGAGAGAAAAAGATTAGAACAAGAGAAGTAAGACATAATCTTTTATATTGTTTCACTCTCTATTTCTAGAGAAGCTAATCCAGTTATCTAATCCACAACCTGAATTATATTTCCAATATGCATACAGAATCCTTACAAGCAATCATAGCCAACCTACAATTCCCACCCCGAAAAAAAAAAGACTAAGGCATCCAACATTAGGGTCCTTTGTGAATATAAGCCTAAGAGAACCCTACTCTTAGCCCAAACTAGAAAACCCTATTCTCGCATATTGTAAGCAATTCACGCATAAAAAACAAAGACTGTGTAAAAACCATACACAAAAAAAAACCAAGTAGGAGAGATACAACCAGACCAATCTTTCCACAAAAACCTTCTTGGATTAAGAAGGTGATTGATGTGCCATTATTTTCTCCTATTTCTTAACCCTTTTTGCACCATTTTAAGTACTGATTAATCTTAATTGTCAAATTAATTAGGCAGTTTTATTATTTGGTCCCATTTAGCTAATTTGATGTTTTTAATCTAATTTTAGGAATTAATGAAGCAATGGGCTTGAATCCAGAATTGGGCTTGGACTTGAAGAGGGCAAACTATTTTATTCTACAAAATTTTATCTTATCTAGACTTTATCTTATCTAGATATTATTTAGATTTTATCTCATCTAGATATTATTTCATCTAGATCTTATCTTATCTAGATTTTATTTTATTTTATTTATGGGCTTGGATTTAAAACAAATTTGTAAGCTTTGGGGCTGAAAAACTATATAACAGCACCAACGTTCTAGTTTAGGCTCTCTCTTCTCTCTCTCCTATTTTTGTTTTTAGTTTTAGGCTTCTATTCTCTTTCTCCTTTATTTTCCTTTTTGCAATTCCACTTCTGACTTTTTTAGTTTTAGCAATGAAATTTCGTTCTTCAATCTATAATTTCGTTCTCTATTGATTAATGGAAGACTAAGTCCTAATCATTGTTTTCTCCTTAGGATCAAGCACAGTTCTCTTTGAGGTTCTATTATTACTATTAAATTCTGTTCAGTTTTTCCTCTTCACTAATTACTCCAAATTGGTTGCTATTAATTCATGCATGCTTAGTGCTTGATTAATTGTCTTTGCGCTAAATTTATGTTCATGCTTAATGATCGTTTATGAGTAATTGGTGTATGTGTTGCTTAATCACATAATGAATGCCTTATGTTAAATTTCGCTTAGTAATTTAATTTAGGGTTGGATTAAGTGATTGAACTGAATAAGGATAAACTATCGTAACCAAGGATAAGAGACTTGCTTGTGAATCAAGGGGAAGCAACGTATTTTAATTCTGATATTTTCTAATTCAACTTTACTCTTTGTTTAATATACAAAAGCAAACAACCCCCCCCCCCCAATTTGTTACTATTACCTACTATCTGTTAAGAACAATTGTTGTATCATTGCTCGTTCGGAAACAACCTAGGATCACTTCCTAGTTACTGCATTTTAATGTTTATTTGATTCGGGTATGGCCTCGATCAAATTTGGCGCCGTTGCTGGGGAGCAATGTCCAAATGATCATAATAGCTAGTGTCGCGTTAGTGTTTAATTTTGTCGTGCTGTGTTAGTATTGTCTTAGTGTTGTTTAGTACCTTGTTATTTTGTTTATTGTATGTTTCTGTTTTAGTTTTTTTCTGTTCAGCGCTTCCCCTGTTTTAGTTTTGGTGTTTTGCTGTGAATAGTGTTTTGCGACGGATTTAGCGACATCTTTTGCTGAATAGAACAGTTGCTGGAAAACAGGGTAGTAGTGGAAATCCCATAGAGACAGATTTTAGAGACCACCCTTGCTGAATTATTTGAGATTTTTTGTTTTGGTAACTATAGTTGTTATTTTTGGCTGAATTTTTTTGTGGTCACTTCTTTTGATCCATATTTTGTGGGAAAAATAGCTGGAGCCCATAGTTTGGTCAGATTTGAAAGTTCCAAAAAAGTAGCAAATTTTATTTTTGTCAAAACTTCAAACGACCATAACTTTTGCTCCGGTTAACAAAATCGCAATTATTATATATGTATTTGGGGTAGAAAAAAATTTCCCATGCCGTGGCAACCCACCATAGGCCAGATGAGGTCTCCTTCTTCCAAAAAATGTGATTCTGTCAAAAGTTTTTTTATTTTCCAAGTATTATTCTCTTATTTTTCTTAACTTGTCATTTTTAGCTTCTATAGTTAGACTTTGAATTTCTGTTTGAAATTTTTTGCGCTATCTTCTCATCATTTTATAAGGTTGCTCACAAAATTTCAAGTCATTTGGATATCATTTGAGGGTAGTTGTAATTCAAACCGACACTGTTACTTGCATAATAAGGCAACTAATTGTGCATGATGAATTTAGTGTATGACTAGAGGCAATCCATCTGACTTACAACCCTTTGATCTTGAGATAGATAGGACATTTCATAGATTAGTTAGACATCATTTAGTACCTTTTGAGCATCCTGAGCATTCTGTTATTAGTGATTTTGAGCATTATAGTTTTGAACATTCTGATTTTGTACATTCTGAGAACATGGCACAACCTCCACCCCGTGAGAGGACTCTAAGGGAAATGGCTGCACCTGATTTCACCTACGAAAGCTTGTGCATCCAATACCCTGATGAGGATGTCCCATATGTTCTTAAAACTGGACTGACTGACCCACTTGCTTCCAAAGTTTCATGGCCTTGCAGGTGAAGACCCACACAAGCATCTGAAAGAATTCCATATTGTTTGCTCCACCATGAAACCACCAGATGTCCTGGAGGATCACATATTTCTGAAGGCCTTTCCTCATTCTTTAGAGGGAGTGGCAAAGGACTGGCTATATTACCTTGCTCGAAGGTCTATCACGAGCTGGGATGACCTCAGGAGAGTATTCTTAGAAAAAAATTTCCCTGCTTCCAGGACCACGGCCATCAGAAAAGATATTTCAGGTATTAGACAACTCAGTGGAGAGAGCCTACATGAATACTGGGAGAGATTTAAAAAATTATGTGCCAGTTGCCCTCACCACCAGATTTCAGAGTAGCTTCTTCCCCAAAAATTTTATGAAGGACTCAGTAACATGGAGAGAAGTATGATAGATGGTGCCAGTGGTGGAGCCTGATGTGTCATTATTTTCTCCTATTTCTTAACCCTTTTTGCACCATTTTAAGTACTGATTAATTTTAATTGTCAAATTAATTAGGCAGTTTTATTATTTGGGCCCATTCAGCTAATTTGATGTTTTTAATCTAATTTCAAGAATTAATGAAGCATTGGGCTTGAATCCAGAATTGGGCTTGGATTTGAAGGGGACAGACTATTTTATTCTACAAAATTAGATCTTATCTTATCTTATCTTATCTAGATATTATTTAGATTTGATCTCATCTAGATATTATTTCATCTAGATCTTATCTAATCTTATCTAGATTTGATTTGATTTTTTTATGGGCTTGGATTTAAAACAGATTTGTAAGCTTTGGGGCTGAAAAACTATATAACAGCACAAAGGTTCTAGTTTAGGCCTCTCTTCTCTCTCTCTTCTCTCTCCCCTATTTTTGTTTTCTAGTTTTAGGCTTTTTCTTTGAGACATTTTTTCATTTTGCAATTCCAGTAGCAACAAAATTTCGTTCTTCAATTTATAAGTTCGTTATCTATTGATTAATGAAAGGCTAAGTTCCCAGCGTTGCTTTCTATTGAGGATCAAGCACAGTTCTCTTTGAGGTTCTATTATTACTGTTAAATTCTGTTCAGTTTTTCCTCTTCACTAATTACTCTAAATTTGTTGCTATTAATTCATGCATGCTTAGTGCTTGATTAATTGTCTCTGCGCTTAATTTACGTTCATGCTTAATGATCGTGTATGAGTAATTGGTGTATGCGTTGCTTAATCACATAATGAATGCCTTATGTTAAATTTCGCTTAGTAATTTAATTTAGGGTTGGATTAAGTGGTTAAACTGATAAAGGATAAATTCTCGCAACCTAGGATAAGAGACTTGCTTGTGAATCAAGGGGAAGCAACGTATTTTAATTATGATATTTTTCTAATTCAATTTTACTCACTATTTAATTTACAAAAGCAAACAACCCCCTCCCCCCAATTTGTTAGTATTTCCTACTATCTGTTATGAACATTTGGTTTATCATTGCTCGTTGTGAAATGACCTAGGATCACTTCCTAGTTACTACATTTTAATGTTTATTTTATTCGGGTACGGCCTCGATCAAATTTGGCGCCGTTTCCGGGGAGCAGTGTCCAAAGGTTCATAATAGCTAGTGTCGTGTTAGTGTTTAATTCTTTCGTGTTTTATGTTTAATTTTTAGTGTTGTGTTAGTGTGTGTGTTAGTGTTGTTTAGTTCTTGGTATTTTGTTTAGTGTGTGTTTTGTTTTAGTTTTTCTGTTAAGCGCTTCTCCTGTTTCAGTTTTGGGTGTTTTGCTGTGAATAGTGTTTTGCGACGGATTTAACGACCACTTTGGCTTGCGGAAAAACAGAGTAGTAGTGGAAATCATGTAGCGACGGATTTTAGCGACCACCCTTGCTGAATTATTTGGGATTTTTTGTTTTAGTAGCTTGAGTCGTTATTTTTGGCTGAATTTTTTTGTGGTAACTTCTTTTGATCCATATTTTGTGGGGAAAATAGCTCGAGCCCTTAGTTTGGTCAGATTTGAAAGTTCCAAAAAAGTAGCAAATTTGATTTTTGTCAAAAACTTCAAACGACCATAACTTTTGCTTCGGGTATCAGAATGACTATTATTATATATGTATTTGGGGTAGAAAAAAATTTATCATGCTGTGGCAGCCCGCCATAGGCTGGCTGAGGTCTCCTTCTTCAAAAAATTGCAATTATGTCAAAAGTTTTTTATTTTCCAAGTATTATTCTCTTATTTTTCTTAACTTATCATTTTTAGCTTATATAGTTAGACTTTGAATTTTCATTTGAATTTTTTTGTGCTATCTTCTCATCATTTGATAAGGTTGCTCACAAAATTTCATGTCATTTGGATATCATTTAATGGTAGCTGTAGTTCAAACCTACACTGTTACTTGCATAAGAAGGCAACTAATTGTGCATGTTGAATTTAGTGTATGACTAGAGGCAATCCATCTGACTTACAACCCTTTGATCTTGAGATAGATAGGGCATTTCATAGATTAGTTAGACATCATTTAGTACCTTTTGAGCATCCTGAGAATTCTGTTATTGGTTATTTTGAGCATTATAGTTTTGAACATTCTGATTTTGTACATTCTGAGAACATGGCACAACCTCCACCCCGTGAGAGGACTCTAAGGGAAATGGTTGCACCTGATTTCACCTACGAAAGCTTGTGCATCCAATACCCTGATGAGGATGTCCCATATGTTCTTAAAACTGGACTGATCCACTTGTTCCAAAGTTTCATGGCCTTGCAGGTGAAGACCCACACAAGCATCTGAAAGAATTCCATATTGTCTGCTCCAACATGAAACCACCATATGTCTAAGAGGATCACATATTTCTGAAGGCCTTTCCTCATTCTTTAGAGGGAGTGGCAAAGGACTGGTCATATTACCTTGCTCAAAGGTCCATCACGAGCTGGGATGACCTCAAGAGAGTATTCTTAGAGAAAATTTCCCCTGCTTCCAAGACCATGGCCATCAAAAAAGATATTTCAGGTATTAGACAACTCAGTGGAGAGAGCCTATATGAATACTGGGAGAGATTTAAGAAATTATGTGCCAGTTGCCCTCACCACCAGATTTCAGAGCAGCTTCTTCTCCAATATTTTTATGAAGGACTTAGTAACATGGAGAGAAGTATGATAGATGCTGCCAGTGGTGGAGCCCTTGGAGACATGACCCCTGCTAAAGCTAGAAATTTAATTGAGAAGATGGCTTCCAACTCCCAGCAATTTAGTTCCAGAAGTGACGCTATTGTAATTAGAGGAGTGCATGAAGTAGCCACAAATTCATCCTCATCAGGCGAGACTACAAAGCTTCAAGGTAAACTAGATGCCTTGGTTAACCAGGTAACCCAACTGGCCATGAATCAAAAATCTGCACCTGTCGCCAGACTCTGTGGTTTATGCTCCTCTGCTGACCACCACACTGACCTTTGCCCTTTCGTGCAACAATCTGAAGCAATTGAACAGCCTGAAGCTTATGCTGCAAACATCTACAACAGACCTCCTCAACCTCAGCACCAAAATCAGTCACAACAGAATAATTATGACCTCTCCAGCAACAGGTACAATCCCGGATGGAGGAATCATCCCAACCTTAGATGGTCGAATCCTTCACAACAGCAGTAGCAACAACAATAGCCTTATTTTCAAAATGCTACTGGCCCAAATAGACGATACGTTCCTCCGCCAATCTAGCAGCAACAACAACAACAGCCCCAGAAGCAACAAACAGTTGAGGCCCCTCCGCAACCTTCCCTTGAAGAACTTGTGAGGCAAATGACTATGCAAAACATGCAGTTTCAACAAGAGACCAGAGCCTCCATTCAGAGCTTAACTAATCAAATGGGACAGTTGGTTACACAGTTAAATCAACAACAGTCCCATAATTCTGATAGATTACCTTCTCAATCTGTCCAGAATCCCAAAGATGTGAGTGCCATTACATTGAGGTCAGGAAAACAGTGTCAAGGACCTCAACCAGTAGCATCTTCCTCATCCGCCAATGAACCTGCCCAACCTCACTCTACTCTAGAAAAAGATGATGACAAAAATTTAAAGAGTAAGTTACCTAACAATTTCTATGCAAGTGAATCTAAAGAGAAGCAGCATATCCCTCTTCCATTCCCTCCAAGAGCAATTTCCAACAAAAAAATTGAAGAGGTGGAGAAGGAGATCTTGGAAACATTTAGGAAAGTAGAGGTAAACATACCTCTGCCGGATGCAATAAACCAAATTCTAAGATATGCTAAATTCTTGAAGGAGTTGTGCACTAATAAGCGGAAGCTTAAAGGAAGTGAAACAATTAGTATGGGCAGAAATGTCTCCGCATTGATTGGTAAATTTGTTCCCCAAATCCCTAAAAAATGTAAAGATCCAGGTACATTCATCATACCTTGTATTATAGGGAACAATAAGTTTGACAATGCCATGCTAGATTTAGGAGCTTCTGTTAGTGTTATGCCTCTATCTATTTTTAATTCTCTATCTCTAGGTCCTTTGTAGCCAACTGATGTGGTAATTCATTTAGCTAATAGAAGTGTTGCCAATCCTGCTGGTTTCATAGAGGATGTCTTAGTTAGAGTTGGTGAGCTGATTTTCCCTATTGATTTTTATATTTTAAATATGGAGGAGGGATTTTCTAAAGGATCAGTTCCCATCATTCTAGGCAGACCTTTTATGAAAACTGCTAGAACTAAGATAGATGTATATGCAGGCACACTATCTATGAAGTTTGGTGATATAACTGTTCATTTTAATATTCTTGATGCTATGAAACACCCATCTGAAGATCTTTCTGTATTTTGTGTTGAAATAATTGACCATATTGTTGATGAATACATGATTGATCTTCATTCTAATCTGTATACATGTCGCTCTTCATGCATTGAATCTGAATTTGTACTTGATCATATGTCTGAATTTGATGCTGAGAGTGAATCTGAATTTGATATTGATTACATGTTTGCTGATGTTTTACCTCTTGAGATTGATTTTATAGAGTCAGATAGAACTAACCATGTTTCAGGAAGTACACATACCTCTAACTTTCTTTATGAGGTACAGGCTGAGAAACCATCTCTTTCTACCACTATCCAGCCATCCACACCAGAATTGAAGCCTCTGCCATCAAATTTAAAATATGCTTACTTGGATGATAGCAAAAGTTTTCCAGTAATTATATCTGCCTCCCTTGTTGATGAGCAAGAGGAGAAGTTGTTATCAGTTCTCAAGAAGCATAAGAAGGTTATAGGCTGGACCCTATCGGACATTCCTGGTATTAGCCCATCCACATGTATGCATCGAATAAATTTAGAAGATGGAGCTAAACTAGTAAGACAGCCATAGAAAAGACTCAACCCGGTGATTCTTGATGTAGTGAAGAAGGAGGTAACCTAGCTTTTGCAAGCTGGAATCATTTATCCTATCTCCGACAGCCAATGGGTGAGTCCCGTCCAAGTAGTTCTAAAGAAAATCGGCGACACCGTGATAAAAAATGAGAAGGATGAGTTGATTCCTACTCGGGTGCAGAACAGTTGGAGAGTATGCATCGACTATAGGAGGCTGAACCAGGTTACCAAAAAGGACCATTTTCCACTGCCATTCATTGACCAGATGCTTGAATGCCTGGCAGGTAAATCTCACTACTGTTTCCTTAATGGTTTTTCTGGTTATATGCAAATCACTATTGCTCCTGAGGATCAGGAGAAAACCACATTCACCTACCCCTTTGGCACTTTTGCCTATAGGAGGATGCCTTTCGGCCTGTGCAATGCCCCTGGTACCTTCCAGTGGTGCATGATTAGTATTTTTAGTGATTTTTTAGAAAATTGCATAGAGGTGTTTATGGATGATTTCACTGTATATGGATCCTCTTTTGATGTTTGTTTGGATAGTCTGGAAAAGGTTTTGAATAGATGCACTGAAACTAATCTTGTTCTAAATTTTGAAAAATGTCATTTTATGGTTGAGCAAGGTATATTTTTAGGCCACATTATTTCCAATAAGGGCATTGAAGTATATCCTGCAAAAATTTCTGTTATTTCACAATTGCCTTACCCCTCTTGCGTGCGAGAGGTGCGATCTTTTCTTGGTCATGTAGGATTCTACAGGCACTTTATAAGAGATTTTAGCAAAGTAGCCCTTCCACTATCCAACTTGTTACAAAAGGAGGTGGAGTTTGACTTTAATGATAAATGCAAAGAGGCTTTTGATTGCCTAAAAAGAGCACTGACTACCACCCCCATCATCCAGGCACTCGACTGGACAACCCCTTTTGAGCTTATGTGTGATGCATAAAATTATGCATTGGGGGTTGTCCTTGCTCAGAAAATTGATAAATTTCCTAGGGTGATATATTATGCTTCTAGGACTTTAGATGTTGCCCAAGTGAATCATACTACTACTAAGAAAGAGCTACTAGCCATAGTTTTTGCTCTTGAAAAATTTCATTCTTATTTGCTTGGTACTCGCATTATTGTTTATACTGACCATGCAGCTTTTAAGTACTTGTTGCAGAAGGCTGATTCAAAGCCTAGGTTGATCCGATGGATACTCTTGCTCCAAGAGTTTGACTTGGAGATCCGTGATAGGAGCGGAGCACAAAATTTAGTTGCTGATCATTTGAGTCGGATCGAACACGTGTCTGATGAGGACTCACCCATTCGGGATGATTTCCTGGATGATCATTTATGTATATTGTATAGTATTTCTGATTCTCTTTCTACTCCCTGGTTTGCTAACATTGTCAATTATTTAGTTGCTTCTGTTTTTCCTCCCTTAGCATCTAAGGCTCAAAAAGATAAAATTAAAAGTGATGCTAAGCATTTTATTTGGGATGACCCCTACTTGTGGAAATTGTGCAGTGATCAGGTCATTAAACGATGCATTCCAGATCATGAGACTGACTCAGTCCTGCAGTTCTGTCATTCTTCTGCACCGGGAGGTCATTTGGGTGTTCAAAGGACAGCTCGCAAAGTGCTTGACTGTGGCTTTTATTGGCCCACCATCTTTAAAGATGCGTGGAAGATTTGTAGCACTTGTGAGCAGTGTCAGAGAGCAGGAAGTGCACTTACATGGAGACAACAAATGCCTCAGAAACCTATGCTATTCTGTGAGGTGTTTGATGTCTGGGGTATAGATTTCATGGGCCCTTTTCCTATATCTTTTGGTTATGTTTAAATTCTCCTTGCAGTTGATTATGTTTCAAAATGGGTGGAAGCCAAGCCTATTAGAACTAATGATGCTAAGGTTGTTGTAGATTTTGTCAGATCTTATCTGTTTTGCAGGTTTGGAGTACCTAAATCAATCGTTAGTGATCAAGGAACCCATTTTGCAACAAATCAATGCATGCCTTGCTTAAAAAGTATGGGGTTGTCCACAGGGTATCCACACCATACCACCCCCAAATCAATGGACAGACAGAAATTTCTAACAGGGAGATCAAGAGAATTTTAGAGAAGATTGTGCAGCCAAGCAGGAAAGATTGGAGTACCAGGCTAGATGATGCTCTTCGGGCATATAGGACAGCCTACAAAGCACCTATAGGAATGTCTCCTTATCGGGTTGTCTTTGGAAAGGCATGTCATCTTCAAGTGGAGATTGAGCACAAAGCATACTGGGCAGTGAAGACCTGTAACATCTCTATATATCAAGCTAGTGAGGAAAGAAAGTTGCAACTGAGTGAGTTAGATCCGCCTAGAAGCGTATAAGAATGCCAAGTTCTACAAAGAAAAGACCAAGAAGTTCTATGATAGCATGATAATTAAGAAGGACTTCATGGTTAGGCAAAAAGTGTTATTGTATAATTCTAAGCTTGGACTCATGAGTGGTAAGTTGAGGTCTAAGTGGATTGGTCCTATTTTTGTTACTAACGTTTTTCTTTATGGTACAGTTGGGATCAAAAGCGACTCCACAAACAAAAGCTTCAAGGTCAATGGACCACCGACTTAAGTCATTCCTCACAAACCCCTCTTTAGTGGACGTAGTGGTGGAAGAGACTTCTTTACTCCACCCTACTCTTCCTCCACCATGACTTAGGGAGTTTTTCTTTTCCTATCTCCTTCTTTACTTTTATTACATTTGTTCGATTCTATTTGATGGTTTAATTGCTTTTAATCTTTTAATTGTGCCACATTGAGGACAATGTGTTGTTTAAGTATGGGGGGGGGAGTGTGTTCTTTGGTTTTGGTTTTGTTAGTTGTGTTAAATTAGTTTAATTTTGTTATTTTTGTTGGGTTCTAGTTTAATTTTGTTAGTTTTGTTGTGTTAAATTTGCATGTTTGTCTTTGAATTATAAGATATGTTCAAGTAATGGGTAATTGTTCTGAAAATAAAAGTCTCTTGACATTTTGTGATTTGAAATCCTTGTTTTTCCTCTACATGTCATGATAGTTTTGAAAGCTCAATTTGAAAGTGATAAGTTTACCTTTGTGAGAATTTGAGCCATCCATCATCATAATCTTTTGGTGTGTTTTGCCCCATTGATTGCTTGCATAATAGCCTTAGCTTGATTCTTGTTGATGCTTCCTAATTCACATGCATATTTGGAAATAATTTAGGCAATTTTGTTCTTATAAACTTCTTTGTTTTGAAGCTCATTACTAGCCATAAGTGAAAAACCATGATATCACCTTACCCTTAAGGAATTTTGGAGCTTTGGAATTGTTTTGGGAATAAGTTGGGAATAAGTGTGGTGGGGGGTATGTTTCATTGGAAGATATAATTTTTGGCCATGCTTAATGTTTTATTTTGGCCATGCTTGATGTATCTGTATATTGCCTAGTTCTTGCTTTAATCTTCAATTTCGTACTGTTCAATCAAAAAAAAAAAAATATCACAAAAAAAAATTCAGTTTCTGCAAATTCGTACTATTAAAAAAAAAAAGAAGTGAAGTTAAATAAATGAGGTCTTGTTATGAGGACTTGATTTGGGAGCCTTGGTTGATTTTGTTGATATTAGAGGGTTTGGGTTTACTGCTTGTACTTAATTTCCAGTTATTCCCCATTGCTCCCCTACTCCTTTGGGATTTAGCTACTCATTCCATATTTTTCTTCCTTACCTTGTCCTTGGCCCCATTACAACCTTTAAAGACCTTTTGATCCTCATGTGCATGTGTTTGTCAAGTTGTTGTCAATTTTAGAATTTTGCCAAGTCAATGTGGTGTTTGTCTTCATGGGTGCTTCGAGAGTAAACAGTAGCCTAGACACTTGAGAGATACAGTGTATATCTTGTGAGGCTTTATCACTTTTCATTATTGAGCAGATTTACTATTTTCCGATGATTGGGTTGCTTGGATGATTTTCACGAATGTCTTGACTCTTTGGATCTCTTCATGTTAGATGTTACCCATTCCTTTCATTCCTTGATGTTCATTGAGAAATATGTAAATGTTTTGTTTGTCTCTCTTTGATATCCTTGGATTTTGTTCTTTATTTCATTTTGCCTAGGAGTGCAAAAGGCTAAGTATGGGGGGTTTTGATGTGTCATTATTTTCTCCTATTTCTTAACCCTTTTTGCACCATTTTAAGTACTGATTAATTTTAATTGTCAAATTAATTAGGCAGTTTTATTATTTGGGCCCATTCAGCTAATTTGATGTTTTTAATCTAATTTCAGGAATTAATGAAGCATTGGGCTTGAATCCAGAATTGGGCTTGGATTTGAAGAGAACGGACTATTTTATTCTATAAAATTAGATCTTATATTATCTTATCTAGATATTATTTAGATTTGATCTCATCTAGATATTATTTCATCTAGATCTTATCTTATCTAGATTTGATTTTATTTTATATATGGGCTTGGATTTAAAACAGATTTGTAAGCTTTGGGGCTGAAAAACTATATAACAGCATCAAGGTTCTAGTTTAGGGCTCTCTTCTCTCTCTCTCTTCTCTCTCCCCTATTTTTGTTTTCTAGTTTTAGACTTTTTCTTTGAGACATTTTTTCGTTTTGCAATTCCAGTAGCAATAAAATTTCGTTCTTCAATTTATAAGTTCGTTATCTATGGATTAATGGAAGGCTAAGTTCCCAGCGTTGCTTTCTCTTGATTATCAAGCGCAGTTCTCTTTGAGGTTCTATTATTACTGTTAAATTCTGTTCATTTTTTCCTCTTCACTAATTACTCTAAATTTGTTGCTATTAATTCATGCATGCTTAGTGCTTGATTAATTGTCTCTGCGCTTAATTTACGTTCATGCTTAATGATCATTTATGAGTAATTGGTGTATGTGTTGCTTAATCACATAATGAATGCCTTATGTTAAATTTCGCTTAGTAATTTAATTTAGGGTTGGATTAAGTGGTTAAACTGATAAAGGATAAATTCTCGCAACCTAGGATAAGAGACTTGCTTGTGAATCAAGGGGATGCAACGTATTTTAATTATGATATTTTTCTAATTCAATTTTACTCGCCATTTAATTTACAAAAGCAAACACCCCCCCCCCCCCCCAATTTGTTACTATTTCCTACTATCTGTTATGAACTTTTGGTTTATCACTGCTCGTTGGGAAATGACCTAGGATCACTTCCTAGTTACTACATTTTAATGTTTATTTGATTCGCGTACGACCTCGATCAGAGCCCTTGGAGACATGACCCCTGCTGAAGCCAAAAATTTAATTGAGAAGATGGCTTCCAACTCCTAGCAATTTAGTGCCAGAAATGATGCTATTGTCATAAGAGGAGTGCATGAAGTAGCCATGAATTCATCTTCATCAGGTGAGACTAAGAAGCTTGAAGGTAAACTAGATGCCTTGGTTAACCTGGTAACCCAACTGGCCATGAATCAAAAATTTGCACCTGTCGCCAGACTCTGTGGTTTATGCTCCTCTGCCGACCACCACACAGACCTTTGACCTTCTATGCAACAATATGAAGCAATTGAACAACCTGAAGCTTATACTGCAAACATCTACAACAGACCCCCTCAACCACAGCAGCAAAATCAGCCACAACAGAACAATTATGACCTCTCCAGCAACAGGTACAATCCCAGGTGGAGGAATCATCCCAACCTTAGATTTTCGAATCCTTCTCAACAGCAATAACAACAACAGCCTTATTTTCATAATGCAGCTGGTCCAAGTAGACCATACGTTCCTCCACCAATCCAGTAGCAATAACAACAACAGCCCTAGAAACAGCAAACAGTTGAGGCTCCTCCGCAACCTTCCCTTGAAGAACTTGTGAGGCAAATGACTATGCAAAACATGCAGTTTCAACAAGAGACAAGAGCCTCCATTCAGAGCTTAACTAATCAGATGGGACAATTGGCTACACAGTTAAATCAACAACAGTCCCATAATTCTGACAGAGTACCTTCTCAATCTGTCCAGAATCCCAAAAATGTGAGTGTCATTACATTGAGTTCGGGAAAGCAGTGTCAAGAACCTCAACCAGCAAATGAACCTGCCCAACCTCACTCTACTCCAGAAAAAGATGATACCAAAAACGAAAATGTAAAGAGTAAGTTACCTAACAATTTCTATGCAGGTGACTCTAAAGAGAAGCAGCATATCCCTCTTCCATTCCCTCCAAGAGCTATTTCCAACAAAAAAATGGAAGAGACAGAGAAGGAGATCTTGGAAACATTTAGAAAAGTAGAAGTAAACATACCTCTACTGGATGCAATAAAGAAAATTCCAAAATATGCTAAATTCTTGAAGGAGTTGTGCACTAATAAACAGAAGCTTAAAGGAAGTGAAAGAATTAGTATGGGCAGGAATGTCTCCACATTGATTGGTAAATCTGTTCCCCAAATCCCTGAAAAATGTAAAGATCCAGGTACATTCAGCATACCTTGTATTATCGGGAACAATAAGTTTGACAATGCCATGCTAGATTTAGGAGCTTCTGTTAGTGTTATGCCTCTGTCTATTTTTAATTCTCTATCTCTTGGTCCTTTGCAATCAACTGATGTGGTAATTCGTTTAGCTAATAGAAGTGCTGCCTATCCTGCTGATTTCATAGAGGATGTCCTAGTTAGAGTTGGTGAACTGATTTTTCCTGTTGATTTTTATATTTTGAATATGGAGGAGGGATTTTCTCAAGGATCAGTTCCTATTATTCTAGGAAGACCTTTTATGAAAACTGCTAGAACTAAGATAGATGTATATGCAGGCACACTATCTATGGAGTTTGGTGATATAATTGTTCATTTTAATATTCTTGATGCTATGAAACACCCATCTAAAGATCTTTCTATATTTCGTGCTGAAATAATTGACCATATTGTTGATGAATACATGACTGATCTTCATTCTAATCTGCATGCCTATCACTCTTCATGCATTGAATCTAAATTTGTACTTGATCATATGGCTGAATTTGATGCTGAGAGTAAATCTAAAATTGATATTGATTACATGTCTGCTGATGTTCAACCTCTTGAGATAGATTTCCTAGAGTCAGATAGAACTAACCATGTTTCAGGAAGTACACATACCTCTGACTTTCTTTATGAGGTACAGGCTGAGAAACCATCTCCTTCTACCATTATCCAACCGCCCACACCAGAATTGAAGCCTCTGCCATCAAATTTAAAATATGCTTACTTGGATGATAGCAAACGTTTTCCAGTAATTATATTTGCCTCCCTTGTTGATGAGCAAGAGGAGAAGTTTTTATCAATTCTCAAGAAGCATAAGAAGGCTATAGGCTGGACCCTGGCGGACATTCCTGGTATTAGCCCATCCACATGTATGCATTAGATAAATTTAGAGGATGGGGCTAAACCAGTAAGACAGCCACAGAGAAGACTCAACCCAGTGATTCTTGATGTAGTGAAGAAGGAGGTAGCCAAGCTTTTGCAAGCTGGAATCATTTATCCTATCTCTGACAGCCAATGGGTGAGTCCCGTCCAGGTAGTCCCGAAGAAAACCGGCCTCACCGTGATCAAAAATGAGAAGGAGGAGCTGATTCCTACTTAGGTGGAGAACAGTTGGAGAGTCTGCATCGACTATAGGAGGCTAAACCAGGTTACCAAAAAGGACCATTTTTCCCTGTCATTCATTGACCAGATGCTTGAACGCCTGGCAAGTAAATCTCGCTACTGTTTCCTTGATGGTTTTTCTGGTTATATGCAAATCACTATTGCTCCTGAGGATCAGGAAAAAACCACATTCACCTGCCCCTTTAGCACTTTTGCCTATAGGAGGATGCCTTTCGGCCTGTGCAATGTCCCTGCTACCTTCCAGCGGTGCATGATTAGTATTTTCAGTGATTTTTTTGAAAATTGCATAGAGGTGTTTATGGATGATTTCACTGTATATGGATCCTCTTTTGATATTTGTTTGGATAGTTTGGAAAAGGTTTTGAATAGATGCATTGAAACTAAGCTTGTTCTAAATTTTGAAAAATGTCATTTTATGGTTGAGCAAGGTATAGTTTTAGGCCACATTATATCCAAAAAGGGCATTCAAGTAGATCCTGCAAAAATTTCTATTATTTCACAATTGCCTTACCCTTCTTGCGTGCGAGAGGTGCGATCTTTTCTTGGTCATGCAGGATTCTATAGGCGGTTTATAAGAGATTTTAGCAAGGTAGCCCTTCCATTATCCAACTTGTTGCAAAAGGAGGTGGAGTTTGACTTTAATGATAAATGTAAAGAGGCCTTTCATTGCCTCAAAAGAGCACTGACTACCACCTCTATCATTCAGGCACTTGATTGGACAGCCCCATTTGAGCTAATGTGTGATGCATCCAATTACACATTGGGGGTTGTCCTTGCTTAAAAGATCTCCTTACTTCAGCTTACTTCTTTTCCACCATGACTTAGGGAGTTTTTCTTTTCCTATCTCCTTCTTTACTTTTATTACATTTGTCCGATTCTATTTGATGGTTTAATTGCTTTTAATCTTTTAATTGTGCTACATTGAGGACAATGTGTTGTCCGATTCTATTTGTTTGTTTTGTTGGGTTCCTAGTTTAATATTTTAGGTCAATTTTGTTTGCATGTACAACTTTGCATATTTTTCTTTGAATTATAGGATATGTTCAAGTAATGGGTAGTTGTTCTGAAAATAAAAGTCTCTTGACATTTTGTGATTTGAAATCCTTGTTTTTCCTCTACATGTCATGATAGTTTTGAAAGCTCAATTTGAAAGTGATAAGTTTACCTTTGTGAGAATTTGAGCCATCCATCATCATAATCTTTTGGTGTGTTTTGCCCCATTGATTGCTTGCACAATAGCCTTGGCTTGATTCTTGTTGATGCTTCCTAGTTCACATGCATATTTGGAAATGATTTAGGCAATTTTGTTCTTATAAGCTTCTAGCCAAATGGACTTACCCTGAATTAATTCCTTTGATAGCCCCTTTGAGTCTATGTTCCCTTTTCTTTGTTTTGAAGCTCATTACAAGCCTTAAGTGAAAACCCATGATATCACCTTACCCTTAAGGAATTTTGGAGCTTTCGAATTGTTTTGGGAATAAGTGTGTGGGGGGGGGGGGGGGGTATGTTTCATTGGAATATATGATTTTTGGCCATGCTTGATGTATATATATATTGCCTAGTTCTTGCTTCAATCTTCAAATTCGTACTGTTTAAAAAATGAAAAAATAAAATAAAAAATTTTCAATTGCTGCAAATTCGTACTGTTCAAAAAAAAAAAAAAGAGGAAAACAAGTGAAGTTGAATAAATGAGGTGTTGTTATGAGGACTTGATTTAGGAGCCTTGGTTGATTTTGTTGATATTAGCGGATTTGGGTTTACTACTTGTGCTTAATTTCCACTTATCCCCCATTACTCCTCTATTCCTTTGAGATTTAGCTACTTATTCCATATTTTTTTCCCCTACCTTGTCCTTGGCCCCATTACAACCTTTAAAGACCTTTTGATCCTCATGTGCATGTGTTTGTCAAGTTGTTTGTCAATTTTAGAATTTTGCCAAGTCTATGTGGTGTTTGTTTTCATGGGTGCTTCGAGAGTAAACAGTAGCCTAGACACTTGAGAGATAGAGTGTATATCTTGTGAGGCTTAATCATTTTTCATTCTTGAGCTGATTAAATATTTTGCCATGATTGGGTTGCTTGGATGATTTTCACGAATGTCTTGACTCTTTGGATCTCTTCATGTTAGATGTTACTCATTCCTTTCATTCCTTGATGTTCATTGAGAAACATGTAAATGTTTTTGTTTGTCTCTATTTGATATCCTTGGATTTTGTTCTTTATTTCATTTTTCCCAGGAGTGCAAAAGGCTAAGTATAGGGGGTTTTGATGTGCCATTATTTTCTCCTATTTCTTAACCCTTTTTGCACCATTTTAAGTACTGATTAATCTTAATTGTCAAATTAATTAGGCAGTTTTATTATTTGGGCCCATTCAGCTAATTTGATGTTTTTAATCTAATTTTAGGAATTAATGAAGCAATGGGCTTGAATCCAGAATTGGGCTTGGACTTGAAGAGGACAGACTATTTTATTCTACAAAATTTTATCTTATCTAGACTTTATCTTATCTAGATATTATTTAGATTTTATCTCATCTAGATATTATTTCATCTAGATCTTATCTTATCTAGATTTTATTTTATTTTATTTATGGGCTTGGATTTAAAACAGATTTGTAAGCTTTGGGGCTGAAAAACTATATAACAGCACCAACGTTCTAGTTTAGGCTCTTTCTTCTCTCTCTCCTATTTTTGTTTTTAGTTTTAGGCTTTTCTTCACTTTCTCCTTTATTTTCGTTTTTGCAATTCCACTTCTGACTTTTAGTTTTAGCAATAAAATGTCTTTCTTCAATCAATAATTTCATTCTTTATTGATTAATGGAAGGCTAAGTCCTCATCATTGTTTTCTCTTGAGGATCAAGCACAGTTCTCTTTGAGGTTCTATTATTACTGTTAAATTCTGTTCAGTTTTTCCTCTTCACTAATTACTCTGAATTTGTTGCTATTAATTCATGCATGCTTAGTGCTTGATTAATTGTCTCTGTGCTTAATTTACGTTCATGCTTAATGATTGTTTATGAGTAATTGGTGCATGTGTTGCTTAATCACATAATGAAGGCCTTATATTAAATTTCGCTTAGTAATTTAATTTAGGGTTGGATTAAGTGGTTGAACTAAATAAGGATAAACTCTCGTAACCTAGGATAAGAGACTTGCTTGTGAATCAAGGGGAAGCAACGTATTTTAATTCTGATATTTTCTAATTCAATTTTACTCACTATTTAATTTACAAAAGCAAACAGACCTACGTATTCCTCAATTGCGATGAGGAAATCAGACCTATGTAGTTCTTTCCTATCAAGTGATTCTCTTTTTACTTAAGAGGTAATCATTTTAAGGCGTTAGACCTTAAAAATGACCCATTTTACTTAGTAAGAAATTGAAATGATAAACTTCAAAAACCTATTTTTGTGGACGAGCTTGACTAGGCGAGTTGATTTTAGCCTTAGTTTCACCTTAGTTATTAGTCAATTCAATTAAGAATGAGAAATCCCAAAGAGAAAATGTCTGATTGATTTTCCGCTTTATTTTACTAAAAGGTATATTTTTTTGTTATTATATTATTATTTTATCTCTTTTTGATTTCCAACGTGGTTACGGCACGACCGAACGGTCGGAATTCATTTTAAACGAAGTTAACGGATAATACAATTCAAACGTTCGGTGGAAATTTATTTTATTTTTAGGTTAAGCGAGAAATGATTTAAATAAAATGGCTTAAGCACGTCAAGAGGGGGTATAAAAAGTAAATGAAATGAGAATAAAAATACACGAAACACAATGTGGACCACCATGGGTACATAGAATGAATCGAAAAGCTTGGTTCGAGGTACTTACCCGTTGAAGATCGAAGAACGATGAAGAACGAATGAAGAACGTCGAAGAACGGTCAAAACCTTTGCGAAATTCCTCACGGAAAACGTTATGGAAACGTTTCGGAAGCGCCTCGGCTTAGATTTTCTTCACGGAAACAATTTTTCCAAGCAAATTCGAAAGAGAGAGAAGTGCCTAAGGGGCTGAACCCTTTTCTTCTTCACTTCCTCCCCTATTTATAGCAAAATAGGGGAGATGGTTGCCGCCCAGCTCGCCCAGGCGAGCCAGGTTGCTTCCTCCAGAAGCAACAGCCTTCTGGAGGAATCTTCTGGAGGGCCCGGACGAAATTAGGGTATGACAGTTGCCCCTCTTTACTTGTCTTTTATTAGAGATAAAAGGAAAGTAAAGATAAGACACTAATTTCGTTCCTCTCGATTGACGAGAGTCGCGGGTGACCATAAAATTTCCGCATGCAAATGACTTGTTGTTCCCGGGGGAACAAAAGGTGCTGAAGACGATGTCAGTCTCTGCATGCTATCAAGCGTTCTGTCTTACAGATAGCAAAAGAATGTTTATACGGATAACCACTTGGGTATTTCCGCCCGTCAGTGTGACTCAAAAGTCAGTATGACAGATCTTGTGAGTGTGGAAGATGATGTAAATCTCCGCGTGTCATCGGGCCCGCCGCCTCTGGATGACAAAGGGTGCATAATGACCAAATTTTGTCTCTGCGCGCCATCGGACACGACTGCGTCTGAATGGAAAAGGGGTGCGGAATGACAAAATTTTGTCTCCGCATGTCATCGGGCCCGCCGCCTCTGGATGACAAAGGGTGCAGAATGACCAAATTTTGTCTCTGCGCGCCATCGGACACGACTGTGTCTGAATGGCAAAGGGGTGCGGAATGACCAAATTTTGTCTCCGCATCTCATCGGGCCCGCCGCCTCTGGATGACAAAGGGTGCAGAATGACCAAATTTTGTCTCTACGCGCCATCGGACATGACTGTGTCTGAATGGCAAAGGGGTGCGGAATGACCAAATTTTGTCTCCGCATGTCATCGGGCCTACCGCCTCTGGATGACAAAGGGTGCAGAATGACCAAATTTTGTCTCTGCATGCCATCGGACACGACTATGTCTGAATGGCAAAGGGGTGCGGAATGACCAAATTTTGTCTCCGCATGTCATCGGGCCCGCCGCCTCTGGATGACAAAGGGTGCAGAATGACCAAATTTTGTCTCTGCGCGCCATCGGACACGACTGCGTCTGAATGGCAAAGGGGTGCGGAATGACTAAATTTTGTCTCCGCATGTCATATGACCTCAGGGTCAGTATAAAAGATCTTGTGGGGCGGTCGACAAAAGCAAGGCTCTTGCTCCTACGTATCCTCCAATGAGGAACTCAGACCTACGTAGTTCTAGATAACTTGTGAGACTTGAAAAAGTCTCCACTGGAAGATGCTGACATCTCCGGAAAGGGTGCAAATGACCACACTGGCCTTTGCTCATCAATCACACTTGGGGTCACTGAATGACGAGGTGCGGATAACCGTAAGGTGTCTCCGCGGGCTACCAGCTCTTGAGTCATGGTAACAAAAAGCGGTGCGGTCGACAAAAGCGAGGCTCTTGCTCCTACGTATCCTCCAATGAGGAACTCAGACCTACGTAGTTCTGGATAACTTGTGAGACTTAAAAAAAATCTCGGTGTTTTCTCCACTAGAATGCAAACATGCTTTAGCAAAGAGACAAATATTCCAACTGATTAGAGCAGCATATGCTTTTTTGAGTGACAAACAATGCGTCTACCAGGGAAGGAGAGTCTGCTGATGGAATCCCCCATAACCATAAATGAGATTTTGGATGTTAGCATTTCGTTTCTAAATGACCATTTAGAGGAAACACTGGGTTCGACAAAAATAGAAGAAATCCACTCAAAGTGTATCAATCTTGCACAGGTAAGTGTTTTATCCTAATTCCGAACCATAGATATGTCATGACTTGATTTTGCAAATTATTTCCTATCAAATCAAAAATTACATGCGTGATCATGGATCAATAGGACTTCCCTTGGGAATGGGTTCTTTTGATGGGTTTTTTTCGGCTTTTGATTTTTTTGTTGGCTTTTTCCTTTTCTGTTTTTGTTTGACGCGAGGCGAACAAGTCACCGACGCACAGGATTTTGATTGGTAATCACAGGGAGAAGACCACTTTTAGGTTATGATTTCCTTTTCTTTCTTTTGTTCATTTGGTGACAATTCCGTATTGTTCTTTTGCACATTTCTTCTGTTTTCTTTCGATCCTTGATCAGGAGCTTTCTTTCCTTCTTCTCCTTCTCTCTTTTTTTTTTCTTTCTCCCATTCTTTGATTGGGAATTTCCTTTCCTCTCTTTTTTCCTTTGATTGGAAATTTTCTTTCCTCTTTTTTTCCTTTGATTGGAAATTTTCCTTCTCTCCTTTTTTTTGCTTGGAAATTTTCCTTCTCTTCCTTTTTTTGCTTCCGAGGGTAAGGATTGACATTCTCACCCTGGGTCAAGGTTTATGGTGAGTCAGGATTTTGGCTCAAAGCTTGTAGAATGGCTAGACATGATACATGTCAGGGTTTGGTTTGGTTCAAGGATAAAAAGGGATGCCCCACATTATTTCCATGACACAAATGCAAAAATGATGATTTGGAAACTTTATGCAAAACTCGTCATGCATGCACCTATGTGGACACTCAAGTGTCAAATTTTTTATGGTCATGTGATGCTAAGGCTCAGGATTCATTTCCTCTATTTTAAATCAACCCAATGTTTCCAAAATATGTTCTTTTATCCATTTGTGCATTCATCCGAGTCCATTTCGGGCGTCCGGGAAAATTTTCACAGCATTCACCCTTCAGGTGTATACACACTTTTTTTCAAAAATTGGTTATGAATTTTTTTCAAAGAAAAGTTGGAAGTCATCTCTTTTCAAAACCATGTCGGTTTTTCAGCTAGACAACTTATTTTTCTTTTTCCCATCTTTTTCTTACTTGCTTTCTTTTTCCTTATTTGCTCTCTTTTTCTTTTTTCATTTTTATTTTTATTTTTATCATGATTTTTGTTTGTTTTACATATATTTTTTTTTGGACGATGTTCCTAAACGAAGAACTCTACACGGTTCCAGAATTTCAAACATCATTGATAATAATGATATAAACACTAACGCAACAATCCAAACAAAAATGTATGCGCTGTACAAATGATAATCGAAACAACAAAAACAAACATTAGTCTCTCAAGTCAAAACAATAACATAACATAAAAATGATAAAAGAAATATGAAAGAAAACATGAATCTCGGGGATCTCCCAGTCATGTATCTCCACTCCCTCCCAAGAAGTCAAGCAAATCGGCCATCTCCTCGTCCTCATGGGCCTCTTCTCCATCGCCGGGAGCTTCTGGGGGCGCCTCTCCCGCTTGGGCCTCGGGCCAATCTCCGGGCCATGCAACCTCTGCCCTGAACTGGTCTGGAGTAGGGAATGAAAAAGAAGCGAAGCCCTGGCTCTGCATGCTGAGGCTCATCTGGTACAGACAATCATGGGTCTGTACATGTGCTCGGTGGTTGGCCGCCTGCTGGCGAACCAAATGCCGTAAATACTGCTCCATGTCAAATGCCCCAGCCTGGCCAGCCTGATGAGGTGGTGGTGGCGCGCCTGCGGCCTGTGGAGCATCACCCTGAGCCTGTCTCTGGGGACAGTACTTCTCAATAAAAGCCCGGGTGATGGGCGGCCGAATTACCTTGGTAGGTGCAACGGGGACTCCGAACGACTGGCAGAGTCCTATGATCAGTGCGGGAAATCCCAGGGCCCTGTTGGACTTATCTGGGTCCAAAGGGTGCCTAGTAGGCGCCATACCTGCAAAAATATAGATGGCATCAGCGATCAACTAAGCCACATGGATGCTCATCCGTGTCAGGATGGCGTACACCAACTGACACTTCGGCATGGGGAGGTCGGAATTATGATCGGTGGGCAGGATGTTGCTGAGGAGCAACGTCATCCATATCTGGGTCAGGGTGGTCATGTTGGTGCGCATGATTCGCACTTGCCTCCCTGCAGCAGTCCGGGCAAAATCCTGCCCCGGTATACATAGCAGCTGAGCGATGGCCTCCTCATCGAACCCATCAGACCGGTTCCTCCTCTGGCCATACTCGCACTCCTGGCCCTCTTCCAGCACTAACGGATATCCCAGGAGCTGGCCGATAGCGTCGGCATCAAACGGGATCCACTGACCCCTTACCCAGGATCTCATGTCACGCACACCCTCCTCTGTTGGCCAGGCATTGGCATAAAACTCAAGGACTATTTCTGGATCGAACTTGGCCATGGGAGTAACCAGTGATGTCCACCGCTGGCGCCCTATTTCCTCCTGGAAATCAGTATATTCGTCGTCCCTGAGCTGGACGCGTCGCTCCCGGAGAAACGACCATCCCTTGATGGCCTCGAAGCGCTGCTGGTGTACAGCGCTCCTAAAGCGGTGACTGTCATACTCAGGAGCGGAACTAGTTCCTTCGGCCGCCTTGTCCTTCCTGGACCTCTTTGAGGCAAGCTTCCTCGGGGCCATTTCCTGCAAAGGCAAACATTTGGAAAGTTAGTTTTACCCAGAAATGCTACCCTTAAAACAAAAAATGGCATACAACCTCCTCCAATAAATACAAACATCAATGTAAATTTAGAGCAAGCTTATGCGCATACTTCTTTGCGAGCGTTCACTTGCACAAGACATTCTTATAACTAAGAAAAATGCACCCATATACGATCAAGGCAATTTCGTTACCTAGATTATTTATATGTACTTCCAAGGTGTATTTGCTACCTACACCACATGCATTTCCTTGGCTAAATTTACATGCATACTCAAAGCATTCTGGCTACCAAAAATTGCACACGTGCACATTCTGGTATTTCTAATACCTATACATATACAAACTTTGTGATGAATCTTGGCTATCTACACAATAAGGTGCTACATTTCATGCTTTTTTCAAGTGTTTTTACTACCTAAAGCCGCATGCAAATTCAAGTATATTTTCTTTTGCCGACTAAAATTGTATTCAAATTAAAAGGTATTTTTGTAAGGTATTTTCTTTACATAACATGCAACATATTTATATATTTTTGTGAGACATTTTGACTACCAAAAATTATATCTACATACATCCAAGTATTTTGCTACCATACCCAAAGTGTAAATTGCCAAAGGTATTGTGCTACCTATTCTAAACCTACACATTTATGATGAGCAAAATTCCTAACCATCTAGGCGTAGGGAAATTATTGTGGCGTAGCCCATAGCTGATTGCTGGCCAAAAAGGGTAACTTTACCCAATATGCACCTCCTCTTGTGTTTCTTTTTGTATAAAACTTTGGTTCCTAGGCCTAGGATATATGTGGGGCGATTACTCTAACCTTTTTCGGGAATGAATGCATGTCCCAAAAAATAGAAATATGTGCAAACCAAAATGCCCCATGGGTTGTTTCCTTACAAAGGTCACGCGCTAATGCCATTGAGGCATTTCACCGAACACTTGGTGGGCGCGCGTTTACGTATCAATAGCAAGAGAACGGGGACAATGTGGCATATCCCATTGCTTCAAAATGCATTATAGGCCTAGGGCCATCCCATACAAACCCCCAATCCAACCCAATCAAGCAAGAAAACAAACCAAAATTGCCCCACATATTTGAGCACATTCCCACATTTTAGAGCACCAAAAGGAGATCAAAATACACCAATGAAAAGCTAGAAAGCTTAGAGATAGAATACTTACTTGTTGGTGATGAACAAAAGCGCAAAACGGAATCAAAAAATGCAAAAAATGATGACCCTAGGGCTGCAAACTCGTAAATCCCGTGTGTATGGCTTTTGAAAGGGGGAAAAGAAGTTTTTGAATGGAAAAACGTCCCCCCTCTCGTCATTCTTATATTTTGGTGCAGGGGTGGCTCGCCCAGGCGAGCTAACCTGCATTTTTTTTTTTTGAGAGGAACATTAACCATGTCCCCTCCTTCCTTATGGTTTAGCGCTTTGCCTAACTTGAACTTACTTAAGTTAGAATTAGGCGTTGATTACTTATTTTTAAAACAAACAAATAGTAAGACAACGGCGAATACAAAGGATACGGGGCTGCCTTGCAGCGACGTTCTCTACTTGTCTAGCGCAGAGAAAGGGCAACGATCAGTCGGTCGTGACCCCATCCCCACTTGCATCCGTTCCTAAGTACCTGCAAGTAATAAACAACCAGGTTCGGCCAATCTTGACCGCGTCATCGTCTTACCTTGATTGGTTTCTGCTGTCCACGTTTTGTCCCCACCCCAGAAGGTAGCTCAAGATGATCCTGCCCCTGTTTTACCACAACAATATGCATGCGTATGCGTATGCATGAATGTTCTCAAACGCAGCAAATTTTAGCAAAAGTTGGTTTAGGTTCAATTTTAATTAAGCGCTTGGGGCATCCCACGAACTGAGCAGAAGGGCTCAGGTGATCACAAATCAAATGCAAGGTTTGAAACCAACGTGAGGACTAAAGCCTCGAATCCACGTTCATTTCTTTGAAAGATTGTAACGAGAGATACAGCAGACAGGAAATCCCTGGGGGAAATCCAGAAAACGCATAAAGATAAAGAACATGCAGCGACATCCTTAATTGCCCCAGATTCTAAGCATAATATCGCTTGACGACATCAGAATTCACGGGTGAAGGTAGCTCTTCGCCATCCATGTTGGTAAGCACCAGGGCTCCTCCGGAAAAAGCCCTCTTCACAACAAAAGGCCCTTCGTAGTTCGGGGCCCATTTCCCTCGATTGTCCTTGACAGCATGGGACATTTTCTTTAGCACAAGGTCTCCCTCATGGAACTTGCGCAAGCGTACTTTCTTGTCGAATGCACTCTTCATTCTTTGCTGGTACACGCGCCCATGACTCATGGCTGTTAAGCGCTTACCCTCAATGAGGTTGAGCTGGTCATAGCGCGTTTGAGCCCACTCTGATTCCTTTAATCCGGATTCTGCCAAGATCCTTAATGACAGGACTTCTACCTCAAACGGTAACACAGCCTCCATCCCATATACCAATGAGAACGGCGTTGCCCCAGTTGACGTTCGCACTGAAGTTCGGTAACCGTGTAATGCGAATGGGAGCATTTCGTGCCAATCCTTGTATGACACGGTCATCTTTTGGATAATCTTTTTGATATTCTTATTGGCCGCTTCCACGGCTCCATTCATCTTTGGCCGGTAGGGTGTGGAACTGTGATGCTGGATTTTAAACTCCTCGCACATTTCCCCCATCATCTTGTTATTCAGGTTGGTGCCGTTGTCCGTGATAATCTTCCTTGGCAAACCATATCGGCAGATGATCTCTTTCTTAATGAACCTGACCAACACACCCCTCGTGACGTTGGTATAGGAAGCTGCCTCGACCTACTTGGTGAAATAATCTATCGCTACGAGGATGAAGCGATGACCATTCGAGGCCTTGGGCTCAATGGCCCCGATGACATCTATTCCCCACATGGAGAAAGGCCAAGGGGCGGACATGACATTCAGAGGATGTGGTGGGGCATTGACATTATCTGCGAACGCTTGACATTTGTGGCATTTCCTCACATGGACACAACAATCACTTTCCATGGTAAGCCAGTAATAACCTGCTCTTAGGATCTTCCTGGCCATAGCATGCCCGTTGGCGAGTGTTCCAAACGAGCCCTCATGGACTTCCTTGATCATGTGATTTGCCTCCCTGGCATCCACACACCGCAGGAGTGTCATGTCGTGATTTCTCTTATACAGTATACTTCCGCTCATGAAGAAACCAGCCGCCAACCTTCTCAATGTCCTCTTATCATTGTCAGCAATCTCTGGCGGGTATTCTTTGCTTACGACATATCGCTTGATGTCGAAATACCAAGGCTTTCCGTCCCGTTCCTCTTCTACTTGGCAACAATGCGCGGGTTTGCCATGACACCAAAATTCAATGTAGGGTAGATCCCCGTGCGGCGTTAGCTGGAACATAGACGCCAAAGTAGCAAGTGCATCCGCCATTTGATTTTCCTCGCGGGGAACATGATGGAAGGAGATCTCATCGAAGGTCTTAGCCAACTCCTTGATATAGGCTTTGTAGGGTATCAGCTTGGGATCTCTAGTTTCCCATTCCCCTCTCAGCTGATGGATTACCAATGCTGAGTCGCTGTATACCTTGAGTAGTTTGACATTGGAGTCAATTGCTGCCTGGACGGCTAGGGCACATGCTTCATATTCGGCCATGTTGTTAGTGCAGTCGAATCCTAGCCTGGCTTTGAAAGGTACACACTGATTGTCCGGAGAGACCAATACTGCCCCAACGCCATGGCCTAGAATGTTTGACACTCCGTCAAACCATACGGTCCATTTGTCCCGATCTTCGTCCAATTTTTCCTCAAACAAGGGCATGATGTCCTCATCCGGGAATTCAGGATGCATGGGCTGATAGTCGTTAAGAGGCTGTTGAGCCAAATAATCTGCTAAGGCGCTTCCTTTTATCGCCTTTTGGGTGACGTAGACTATATCAAACTCGGATAGCAGGACTTGCCACCGGGTGATTCGTCCCGTGAGAGCTGGCTTTTCAAAGATGTACTTAACCGGGTCCATCTTGGATATCAACCAGGTAGTATGGCTCAGCATGTACCCATACTAAAGCACAACACGTTCTTCGAGCAAGGAGTAGTTCATTTCACAGGTCGTGAACTTCTTACTTAGGTAGTAAACAGCGC